>NW_017672574.1:0-40261 GCF_001879085.1 Nicotiana attenuata
CAGCAAGTTCTTTCCAACAAAGTGTACTTGGCTTCATAACTACTGAACTTCTTGCTCAAATAGTATATGGCTTGCTCTCTCTTCCCGGTCACATCATGTTGCCCCAGGACACAGCCGAAAGAATTTTCTAGGATTGTAAGGTGCAAGAACAAAGGTCTCCCAGGCTCGGGTGGGACCAACACTGGTGGATTTGACAGATATTCTTTGATTTTGTCAAAAACTTCTTGACACTCGTCCGTACATTTGATTGCCGCATATTTCTTCAATAGCTTAAATATGGGCTTGCACGTGGTAGTCAGTTGAGTAATGAACCTGCTGATGTAATTCAATCTACCTAGCAGACTCATGACCTCTTTCTTGGTTCTCGGAGGGGGCAAATCCCGAATAAACTTTATCTTTGTTGGATCTAGCTCGATGCCCCTCCGACTGACTATAAACCCCAAAAGTTTCCCAGATGGAACTCCGAATGCACATTTAGCTGGATTCAACTTCAAGTCATACTTACGCAGACGCTCAAAGAACATTCTCAGTTCCCGCACATGGTCGTCCTGCGTTCTGGATTTAATGATCACATCATCCACATATACCTCAATTTCGTGGTGCATCATGTCATGAAGATGGTGGTCATAGCTCTCATGTAAGTTGCCCCGGCATTCTATAAACCAAATGGCATGACCCTATAACATTAAGTGCCCCAGGGTGTGGTGAAAGCCGTCTTTTCTACATCTTCTTCATCCATCAGAACCTGGTGATACCCAGCATAACAATCCACAAAAGCCTGTATCTCATGTTTGGCACAATTGTCGACAAGAATGTGGATGTTTCGTAATGGAAAGTTGTCCTTGGGGATTGCTTTGTTCAAATCCCGATAATCAACACACACTCGGGTTTTTCCATCTTTCTTCGGCACTGGGACCACATTAGCTAACCATGTGGTGTATTGGACCACTCGGATCACACTAGCTTTCAACTGTTTGGTGACTTCTTCTTTGATCTTGTCACTGATGTCTGTTTTAAACTTTATCTGCTTTTATCGGATAGTTGGATAACCGGGATATGTTGGCAATTTGTGCACTACCAAATCAACACTCAGTCCTGGCATATTATCATACGACTAGGCAAACGCGTCTTTTAAATCAAACAAAAGTTGGATCAATGCATCTCTAGTTCTTTCATAAGTGTGAATGCTTATCATGGTTTCCTGGACCTCTTCCAGACTACCCGAATTAACTGGCTTGGTTTCATTTATGTTTAGCTTAGGCTTATTCTCAAATTGTTCCAATTCTCGATTTATTTCCCTAAAAGCCTCATCTTCATCATATTCTGGTTCATGATTCATTATTTCACAGTTAGACAGCGTGTTAGGATCTGGGCATGAAGTACGCAGGCATGTCATGTTATTTAAGTCGGCATTTTAGAACTGAAAAGAGAGATAAGAAAAATAACAAAATCAGAAAGAATAATGGAAAGAGATTCATTTACGATGAAATATTGATTTCATTTCATTGAATTTGAAGATAGGAGGGTTTACATCGGAATTTAAAAGACAATAAACTAAAAACATTCGAGTTACACCCTGAAATAACTCGGAATGCAGAAAAGATGGCAAGACTGAACTACCGGGATTCCCGCCTGATTGGGACTGGAGTAGCCTTCCAATTTTGAAGCTTAGCATTTGGCCTCATATATTGCACCTCAGCAGTGCTCGAGCCTTAACCCGGTTGGATCATGTGAACCTCGTACAACATTTTCCTCATTGCCCCACATATATCCTCAATTTCTTCGCCCGTGAAGGCCTCTTCTCTTCTTCTATATACATTGGCTTAACAAACGTATTGGCAAGGTGCGGCACTGGCTGAGGCAGAGCCCACCCGTTGTTCTTACGTTTATTAGCCCAATTTTCGCTGGCCTCTGTAGCTTGAAAACCTATTCCAAAGAACTTCTCGCTGGCAGTCAAAGTGATAGGCTCTGTAATGCCTTGTAAGGACACCCCGAGCCTTCTCGGGTTTGTACACATGTTTGATCATTTCACTGGAAACCATGATTGATGCGTTTGATAAGCAGGGTTGAGGACATGGGGTTCCTTCCTCGCACTGGTCTGCGACCACAATCTCAAAAGCTTGGTAGACGATGTGTGCACTACCCTCTCTAGCCTCCAAGCATGGGATGATGGGTCCCTGTAGATTGATTGTTCATCTTCCCCGTGGACCACTATTTCTTGATTTTCATGTTCGAACTTGACCATTTGGTGGAGAGTAGAGAGTGCGGCTCCCGCAGCATGGATCCAAGGCCTTCCTAAGAGAAAGTTATAGGAAGTGTCCATATCTATAACTTGAAATGTTACTTCAAAATCTACGGGGCCAACAGTTAGGACCAAATCAATTTCCCCTATCGTATCTCGCCTAACACCGTCGAAAGCGCGTACACAAAGATTATTGGGCCTAATCCTTTCAGTCCCAATTTCCATCCTTTGTAATGTTGATAGAGGGCAGATGTCAACTCCAGATCCACCATCCAACATAACCCTTTTCACAAAATATCCTTCACGCTTGACAGTCAAATGAAGGGCTTTGTTGTGGGCGTCTCCCTCTGGAGGCAAATCATTTCGGCTGAAGGAGATTCGGTTGACTTCAAAAAACTCTCTGCCATTCTTTCCAACTTTTCAACCGTGGTCTCAATCGGAACATACGCCTCATTCAGCGTCTTTAACAACACTTTCTGATGTTCATTCGAGCTTATCAGCAGGGAAAAAAGTGAGACCTGGGAGGGAGTCTTTCTAAGTTGATCAATTAAAGCATAGTCCGAGGTTCTCATCTTTCGAAAAAATTCCTCTGCTTCATCAGCGCTGACCGGCTTCTTGAGTGGAAACCGTTTCTGCTTTGTTTTGTTCAGTTCTTCTAGGTGGAGATACTTCCCAAATTGGTTCATTTCATTTACTTCTCCCATGATTTCCTTCCCTTTGTATGTGACCACTGCCTTAATGTAGTTCTAGGGGACGACATTGGGGTTTTTCATGAGACTCTGTGGTGCGCGGCTGATAACCACAGGCTCAGTCAGCCTGGGTGAAATTATCGGCCCCGCACCACATAAGTTCCCTTTGGCACGTATATATTTGGCACCTTCAGTGTGATTTTGTTTTGCTCAAGTCTTTTGGGAGGGCTCAACATGAATTTTTCCTTTCTGGGGGCCCTAGGAACATAGAGAATGGCATCTTTAGGAGGTGTTGACTCTGTCTTTGTTTCCACAACCTTTTCTACGTATTGGGGAGTGGAATTGATCTTCTTCTCATCTCTAGCTTGTTTTGTTACTGCTTTGGGTTTCTTTTCCGAGTCGGCGATAGCAATGATAGCTTTCAATGCTGGGTCAAGTTCTTTGTCCTCATAGATCATCCCAATGACCGGCCCGTTGCTGTGAGTCGGCAGTAGATTTTTAGTTACATTGGGGGCTTCCTCGTCCCTCAACACTACCCGCTTCTGTTCTATCAAATTCTTGATTGCTCTCTTAAGGGTCCAACAATCTTCAGTGTCATGCCCTTCCGCCCCGAGTGATAAGCGCATCTGGTACCTAGCCGGTAGGACGACAATTCTAGGTTTTGCTTATTTGGAGGTATAGGCTGTAACAGGCCCATTTGGACTAATTTTAGGAAAAGGCTGGAATATGACTCACCAATGGGTGTGAAGTTAGCTTTTCTGGGTGGTTCACGGGGCGGGTGTTATATTGGTAATCATTCTGTGGTGGGCGTGGATTTTACGGGGCTTGGTGAGGAGGGTTGTTTCTTGGAGGTGGAGCTCGGTTCTGATTGTAATGTAGTTGTGGGCGAGTGTATGGCTGGGCGTTCATTACTGCATAAGGATGAGGGCCATAGCATATGCTGCATCCTGGTGGGGGTAGTAATGTTGCGGGGGCCTGGGAGGGGAACAAAAGTAACCTCGAGGTTGACGAGAATTACTCAAGCTTGAAGCCATCATGACTCCCTCTTATTTCTTTTTCCGGTTTGCTAAACCTCCCGAACCGTTCTGGATGGCTTGGGAAATGGCTCTTATAGCTAATGGACTCATAATGCGACTTGTTTTCAAACCATTTTCTACCATTTCTCCAATCTTTATGGCCTCTACGAACGGTTTGCCCATGGCATACATCATGTTTTGGAAATAATCGGCCTCTTGGGCCTGTGAGAAGACACTGACCATCTCGGCCTCATCCATTGAGGATTATACCCTAGCAGCTTGTTCACGCCATTTGATAGCGTATTCTCGAAAGCTTTTTGAAGATTTCTTTTTGAGGTTGGACAAAGAATTTCTGTCCAGAGCTATGTCCACATTGTACTGGAACTGTCTACAAAATCCCGGGCCAGGTCGTCCCATATGTGCCAATGGGAGATGTCTTGGTCCATATACCACTCTGACGCAAGCTCTTCCCGAAATAGGCCATCAAAAGTTATTCCTTTCCGCCCGCCCCTCTCAGCTGATTGCAATATCTTTTCAAATGGGCCATCGGGTCTCCATGCCCGTCATATCTTTCGAATTTTGGTGTTTTAAAGCCAGCAGGCAGATGAACGTAAGGAAACATGCACAGATCGGCGTACGAGACACTCTTTTGGCCACTCAGGCCTTGCATGTTCTTAAGACTTTGTTCGATGCTTTTCATCTTCCGAGTTATCTCTTCTTGTTCGGGTTTTTTCACGATTCTTTTTTGTTCCATGAGAGACTCATACCGGGGGTACTAAGGGTAGGAGTTTGGGGTGACATGAGCCGTGTCTAATTGAAATTGTGGTACTTGGAAAGTCAAGGCTGACGGTTCGAAACATGGCCTAGGCACTGTTGGCTGTGCCGTAGTAGACACTGGTGGTGCGGTGAATATTGTAGAAGATACTCCCGAAAATGGTGCCTGGGGGCGAACCTCAGAAGGTGTACCGGTGAAATTAGCTGACATAGTGGTGTACCCGAACAGGGTGAACGGGTTGGTTACGGGAATATGGACGTTGGAGGTTCCACTTGTCCTGGGAATCAATTCGGGGAATCTAGGGATTGTACTAGGCGGTTCTCTGCCATTAGACCGAGCGTCCCACATTTCCATCATACGGCAACGCAATATTTTGTTTTCTTCATAGTTGTAGACTCTGATGCCGGGATAACCGATGCCGGGCTATCCTCTGAGGGGTTAATGATTGGTAGATGACTCTCTGATGTCATTGCGACACTCCCTTTAGATCTCGTGAAATAAGGGTGTGAAGCCAGGTTACGACAAAACCAACAACCTAAAAATAGAACCTGTTCTTAAACAACATACACAACAAACCGGTTAGTTTGAGACATTTAACACATAGGGAGTCACATGTTAGGGAGTGCAATGCACCTAAACAGTTAAACGTTTTTCTAAATGTTTTTGCAACGGTTGCGTGTCTCATCCCGGCCTTTCTTTTTGTCCACTTCCGAACCCTGAATCTTTTCTTTCTTTGCGCTCTTTTATTTATCCTCTCCTTTTTTTTTGGTTTTTCTTCTTTTTTTTGGTTTATTCTCTGTATACAGTGAAATTGGCGGGTCCAATTTCTCGTGATTAAGGCATTCGGAAAATCACCTCGAAGGCTCGAGGCCGCGGGATCACCTCGAAGGCTCGAGGCCGCGGCCGAGTATCTTTCCTCGAGGGTAGTCAACACTCGATCCCAGGGTATTCAACACTTAACCCCAGGGTAGTATGATCACGGTAATGGTGGAAATAGGGAGTTCCCAAGGCACGCGGCTAGGACTGACACAGTCTAGCGTACTACTCTAAACCCAAATCAGGGCGTCATTCAGCCGTCCCATCCCCGTATCTATGTAATTAATGTATTTTATACTATGTAGGGATTTTCCTCCTATATAAAGGGAGTCCTTGTCATTCTGTAAGGGATCTGTTGCTTTAGCTGCTTCACAAGAAATATAAAATAACATTCTCTCTACTCTTTTACATATTCTCTTGATATATTTTCTTCCATTTATTATCTTCATTAGTGTTCATCATTTATTGCTTATCATTGGTCATAAAGAGCCTTCTTTTATTTTATCATAACTGTTAGTCATATATCGACTACCTTCGATAGCTCACGGTCGAGCCCCAGAATCGACCTCGAGGCCCCGGACTGATAAGCTCGAGGCCCCGATTGTTAATCTATCGGTTTGATCATTGCCTTACCTTCAACTCTTATTTCGTTTCTAAGTCTCACATACATAGCATCAACTGCTTAACAACAGGCATAAAAATAGATCACGTATTTTTAGAGTCCCATAATCAAATTTAATAATAATTACCATTTTCACGGTAAACAGTTTGGCGCCCACCGTGGGGCTAAAAATAATAATGATTATTTTCTTGCTGGTTCCATTACACAATGCAAGTTATCTTTCACGCTTTTTCTTGTCCAAAGATCTTTGATTTCAGGGCGGAATGTCTGATTCGGTAAACAATAACCTTGAGAACCACGGAGAGAATGGTGTGGCCGTTCCAGGTGTTGTTGAGCCACCACGAAACCTTTAGAATGCACCAGGACCAATTCCGATGGACGAAGTCTCGCGCGACGCTCGACACGTCGAAATAAGCTCCCACACTAACAGGAGCATACACCAAGGCGACCAACAAGAAGCCCAGAAAACCCCAGCCCGGGGAGAACGGGAGGTTAGCCTTCATGTTATTTTTGAAATGTTGCAGGCACAACAGTTGGCTATTGCTCAGCTGCAAAGCCACCAGAAAACCCCTAGCACAGTAGCACTGGGGACAGCTCTCCCAACAGAACAGGTACCGGAGAGGTCGAGTCAGAATGGGTCGATGGCCGATCCTGTCACCGTAAAGATGCTCGAGGACCTCACCAGAAGGATCGAATCGGGCGAGAAAATGATAGAAGCCAACGATAAGAAGGTCGAGACTTACAACTCTAGGGTCGACCAAATTCCAGGAGCACCCCCGATCTCGAAAGGTGTGGACTCAAAGAAGTACGTACAGAAGTCGTTCCCACAAGAAGCGGCCCCGAAACCCATTCCAAAGAAGTTTAGAATGCCCGACCTCCCAAAGTATAACGGAACGTCAGATCCCAACGAGCATGTCACCGCCTACACTTGTGCAGTAAAGGGCAACGACCTAAGGGACGACGAGATCGAGTTCGTACTGCTGAAAAAGTTCGAGGAAACGCTCTCTAAAGGGGCAATGATATGGTATCACAACCTGGCCCCAAACTCAATAGATTCATTTGCCATGTTAGCAGATTCTTCCATTAAGGCACATGCTGGCGCCATCAAAGTAGCAACAAGGAAATCCGACGTCTTCAAGATTAAACAGAGAGATAATGAGATGCTGCGAGAGTTCGTATCTCGCTTCAAAATGGAACGAATGGAACTACCGCCGATCTCCGATGACTGGGCGGTATAGGACTTCACTCAAGGTCTGAACGAACGAAGCTCGGTGGCTTCGAAACAGCTAAAGCAGAACTTGGTTGAGTACCCGGCCGTGACTTGGTCGGATGTGCATAATCGATACCAATCGAAAATCAGGGTCGAGGGCGACCAGATGGGGGTCCCCTCGGGCTCGGTATACCCAAGCAGACTCCTGACAAAGGAGCCGAAGCCAAACAAAAAAAGATATCAGCCATACATCAAAGACTGGAGGAACGCCCCGAGGCATAAGCCACCCCGAAATGATCGAAGGATAGACCGAGGATAGAATCCTCGGGGACTCATCAATAGAGCCGGATTCAATAAAAACACGAGGCCAGCGGAGGCACCTCGCCTATCAGAATACAATTTCAACGTCGATGTGTCAGACATCATGTTCGCCATCGGCAAAATCAGAGACGCCAGATGGCCCAGGCCTATACAATTGGATCCTTCACAAAGGAACCATGACTTGGTGTGCGAATTTCACAACACGCACGGACACAGGACCGAGGATTGTCGGCAACTCCGGGAGGAAGTGGCCCGGTTACTCGACAATGGTCACCTCCGGGAATTCCTCAGCGACCGAGCCAAAATTCAATTTCGAGAAAGAGAGACAACCAAAAAGAACAAAGCGGACGAGCCGCCACATGTCATCCACACGATCTTTTGAGACAACTGCCACTAACCGAAACACCAAAGTCTCCACCAGCAGAAGGACTTAGAAATAAACCAACGACAAGATAGCAACAACGCTCTCGGCTCTATCCGAATAAATGATCGTACCGCATCCTCCAAACGAATGCCAAAGTCCAAGAGCGCCATCGCCACTGAGGTATAGCCATCTCCCTTTTTATTTCGTATTTCATGCTATCCTTTGTGCAGGAGCCCGACCGAAGCAATCAAAGCGCTAACCCAGCTCGAAGACCTTAAGGTTTTAAAGCATCTGTTGCACTCTTTTACTTCAACCGATTTTTTATCCCTGAAAAGGGTTTTACCGGCAAGGTTTTTAACGATGCAATATCCATATGCTACCTAAAGAAAACTCAACAAGTATTCAAGGCTTCTTTTGCAATCAACCTCGAATACTGGGGGGCATCCCCCGGAAGATCACCTTCTCGACGAAGCTAAGACATGCTGAACAGGGTCCCGATAGGAAAATAATGTACCGGACCAAACAGTCAACCGTGTCCGCATAGAACAACCAAGCTCCTTTCAGCAAAGGCGTGTATACTTTTACCAAGTGATTGAAGAATACTTTACATCAAAGCATTTCACGCGTCAAGAGAAACTCGGTATTCTTTGAAAAAACATCTCCAAGGTCGAAAATGCCTCGAACACTCGGGGACTAGCGTCGAAAACTCAAAGCCACATGAACTCCGGGCCGGAGACACCAAAATCATAAGCCCTCGAATGAGGCAGCACTAAGTTTGCAAGTAATGGCTCTCGAGCCGGGAAATCCTCGATAAGCTCGGGGACTACCGTCAAATCGTCATATCCATCGCAATGTCTCCCGAGCCGAAAGATCCTCGATGACTCGGGAACTGTCGCAATAACCATTTATTAAAAAACCCGAGGCCGTAAGACCCCCAGGGGGCAGACTCGATCTCGTAAGACCTACATAAGGCAGCAACAACATCTGTAAGACCTCAAGCAAGGAATGAACCATACTTGTACCAAGTATCTAAAAACTTTAAGACCTCAAAGGCATGAAAATTTTGTAAGACCTTGCTAAAGGCATAAACCTGATCTCAAAGTTTAGGCTATATAACGAACTTGTAAGACCCCTAAAAGGCATACCCTCGATATAGATGCCCAAACTAATTCACTCGGGATCAAAAATGGCTCCGGCCAAGCACAAATGACTATGGTCATAAGGCTGTACCAGCCAAACTAACGCGACTCGGGGACGCCCGACCGTCGCTACAAAATCACAGGCCTTCAATTACTTTGAATCTACTTCAAAAAGAACCGGTTAAACAGGCTACCTTCGACATAGGCAAAAGAGCTTCGACCATGTCAGCTCCAAATCACAGGCTTCAAGATACTCAGCCCTGAGCCAAACCTCCCGAGGTGCTCGATCATCGCCATAAAATGACTCGTAATCGAGGTTCTTCCCGAACCGTCGAAGAGTCAAGAAAAAATTATTTCAAAAAGACCTTAATGAGGGAAAAATAAAGCCAAAAAAAGGATCGCTTCGACCCAAGGCGTAAGAGCCATTGTTGCCAGCCCACATGAAAGGTCGCTTCGACCCAAGGCGTAAGAGCCATTGTCGCCAGCCCGCATAAATACAAAACTTAAGGGTCGAATGAGCTCGAGTTGAAACCCGATCCGGAGACTGAACCCAAAACAGTTAACTGAAAATGCCCCAAGGCAAAAAGTGTAAGAGCCATTGTCGCCAGCTTACACTAAAAGGTCACTTCCGCCCGAGGCACAAGAGCCATTGTCGTCAGCTTACACTAAAAGGTCACTTCGACCCGAGGCATAAGAGCCATTGTTGCCAGCTTACACTAAAAGGTCGCTTCGACCCAAGGCATAAGGGCCATTGTCGCCAGCCCGCACAAATGTAACACTTGAGGGTCAAATGAGATCGAGTCGAAACCCGACTCGGAGACTGAATCCAAAATAGTTAACTAGAAAGGTCGCATCAACCAAACGCGTAAGAGCCTACGGGCCAGCCCAATGAGCCCCAGGGCCATATCACGAATCTAAGGATTCCTACCAACTCAAAGGCCAAGTCATCCAGCAAAAATCTCGGCAAACAGAAACCCATAAGATACAGAATCGCGAGGTTTCCCCCTTATACATACATGTAATAATATACAAGCTCCATTTACAACATACTATGAAAGTTACATACACACAGACAGACAAAGAAGTAAACGTCCCCCGGCGGCCCCATCCTCGCCATCTTCTGCATCGGACAGAAGGAACTTAGCATCATATTCCTCTGCCTTGGCTTGCTCGGTCTCTTCCAAAAGATCGAAGCCCCTGGCATGAATTTCCTGGAGAGTTTCCCTCCGAGAATTGCATTTCGCATACTCTTTACTACTGCTCGCACGACCAAGAGTTCTCCTCAGCTCAGCTCTAGTAGTGGCAGCGCTCTTCAAATAGGCTGGCGCTTTCTGGTCTGCCCTAGCGCTGCTCATTACAGCCTCGGCCCGGGCATTCACCACCTCGATCTTCGCCTTCAAAAGGTCGGACTCGAGCCTTGCGATCATGTTCGCTCGTGCAGAATCACTCGCACGAGCGGTCTGGATTTGTGCCTCAAGGGTGGAAACCTTAGCCAAAGCACTCTCCTTGGCCGCAACTTGGGCATCTACAAGAGCCTGGAGCTCGCTAAACTCATGTTTGGCCCGGCCAACTTCGCCCCAAAGTCGTTCCAGTTCCTCCGTCTTGCTCTCCAGCTGGGATATCGAAACATTAATCTTCAAAGAAATAAGGAGGAACATACGTCGACATGAAATACAGGATACCTGTCTCTCGAGGCGTCCCTAACAGCTCCGGCTTTGATCCGCCTCACACCGCAGGGATACCAGCTCACTTTCCTTTCAAAGAAGCTTAAGGGACTTCTCCCTAACCGAAGCTTTCCGCAACCTAGCCTCGTAGCAAAACAGCTCGGACGTAAGTCTGTCAAAGGCCTGCGAAAGAAAATTCAATAAGAAAGGAAGAACATGAAACCGGAATAATTCTATACCGGCTACCAAAGCTTACCATAAAGACGAGTCGCTGAGCCTTGCCAAAGGCTAAGCCAATGTCCGATGTCTTAGTGTCCCCCGAAGCGCCCTTGGTATGAAAAGAAGGGGCACCACGTGCTCCTCGCCCTTCGAGGTACCCTCAGCAGAAACGGGGAATGTTCTTTCAAGAACGGAGGCCTCCGAAACCGGGTGATCGATCGAATCACCTCTTTTGAACCGCTGAGAAGGACTCGCCCCGCAGCATGCCTCCTTACACCCCGAAGACCCTTTTTGTTCATCATCGACCCTCAACCCAGAGGTCGGCAGTCTCTCCTCCTCCCCCAGAGGGCACGGCCTCATCTCCGAAAAATCTCCAATACCTGCAGCGGCTAAGTTAATACGCTAAAAGGAAAAGTACTATTTTGGGGAAAAAGGCCTCCAAGCGCCTACCATGATGCCTTGCCTCCCATCTACCTTTGGACAGGTCTTGCCACCTGCGCTGATCATAGGTCTCGTAAGCTGCCAGCTTACGAGACCATTCAGCCAAATCAAGGACCTCATTCGGTAACCAAGGAGTCGCTACAAAAAATGAATCAGGAAAATGTCGCTATGAAGCCCGCTTTCAATCAAAGTGATAAAAATACAGGTATGGCACCTACGTGTGAAATTCCATTTCTCAGGAAAGGGTAAAAACTCTCCAGGAATGATATCGATCGTCCGAGCTCGAACGAACCGGCTCATCCATCCCCGGTCCTCGCCCTCTTCACCGTTAACGGCAGGAAGACGGGTGGATCGACGTTGCAGAGTAATCAAACCCCGATAACGCAGCAGCCGATATAACCTCACAAGATGACTGAGGGTAAATTCGAGCCCGACCTTATCTGCGATGTATCTTATTGTCTGCACTATCTTCCAAGGGGATGGGTGAGACCGCGCCAAGGTATCTCGATATCTCCGATAGAACTCAAGCACGACCCAGTCGGGGGGACCCGACATAAAAGAATGCGTATACACGCTCAAGAACCCCTCGACATAGGTCATGATGCTCTCCTCGGAGGAAGGTACTTGTAGCACCACACCTTCTCCCCATCCGCAATCTTTTCTGATCATTTCGAGGTGTTCCTCCCCTACTGATGAGATGACCCTCAATGCGTGCTACCGATGTCCTTGAACGTTGAGAGGCCTCTCCAACGTAAAGTCTCTCATCGAGACAAAGCACCTCGAGGCCTGCTCACCAGGCACTGACGGTGTACCGCCGATCGGACGCGGAACAGAGGCAGAACTCCCCTCTGCTTGATGAGCAGACGTCGATGTAGCAGTCATGGCTATGATAAAATAAGCAGAGGAGGGCATAGATTTGGGCAAAGATTTTGAATTGAAACGACGGGAGAGCTAGCACAAAGCACCAAGTTCTATGAAAGAAATGGTTACTCAGAGTAGCAGAATCTCCACTTGAGAAGCTAGTGAACGGATATATAGGGGCAAAGCAGCGTCTGCTCGCCTACCCAGAGGGCCAATTAATTCTGGCCAAGTTAATGTCACCTTTTTCTTGGGAAATGTACTTGCAGGACCACCCCGGGGTCCCGATCGCTCCAAGTACGGGCTCCAAAGAGCTAATGTTGAAATTCAAAGGTTAACTCCGCAAGAGCGGCGAGACATAAAGAATGGAAAGACTTGGAGCAGAAAAACCCTTTCGTATATCCAAAAATATGTTTACAAGGGGTGTCTTTACAAGACTCATTTCCCCAAGAGTACGTACAACGAAAGAAAAAAGAAAAAGAGCAAAGCGACACGAGGTCTACTCTTCATTGCCACTATCCTCTGAACCATCTCCAGGATCCTCATCTGGAGAGATCAAGAGCGCCGACTTTCTCTCCAATTCTCGGGCCTCCTCAATCTCGACTGAAAGATCGACACCTCTGGCTCCGACCCCTCCAAGGTTTCACTCTTCGCCTTCGCTCTAGCATGATCGATAACCCGAGCCAGTTTTAGCTCGACCTCTATCGGTATATTACGGGCTATTTGGTTCGCCGTGGCTGCATCTTTCAGATAAGTAGCAACTTTTCCTTCGGTCTCGGACTTGGCCGCAACTAGCACAGCAATCTCCTTTCGAGCATTTTGGAGGAGAACATGGGTCGATGCCAACTCTGAGGTCGCTTCCTCATTTTGCTCCCTCAGCCCGAGGATCTCCACATTCAGTTGCCCGATCTGGAATCCTTTTGCCCGATCTGCAAAGAGAAAGATAAGCCAGTCAGTATCAAACTATAGGAGCGAAGGGCGGATTAACGCATGAAAAAATACCTACTCAGCAAGCTCAGCCCTTTCCCTAAGCGCTCCCTCCAAGGCAGCCCAGAGCTCGCCTAACTCTTTCTCCTTTCGGACAGAGTAAGCCTCCGACTCTCGCAGCCCCGAGGTAAGCCTCTCACGCTCCTTTTCACGGCACGAAAGCTCCTCTTGGAGCCTGGAAAGGGCATGATCATACATCTGCTTACACTGCCGCATAACAGAAGAATTAAGAGAACGAAGAAGTAATGCTCGAGACTAAAAAAAATGCAGGTAAAACAGCTATCACCTGCTGTAGGAACCTCTCCGCCGCCTTGACAGCACCGGGGGTGTCGAGGTCGATGTTCTCGCTAACATCATCAAGAATGTTGCCAAACGCGCCTCCCCCCTTGAGAGGACTCCCCGCTTTGGCGGTGTTCATAGCCTGGGCGTCCCTTAGCTCCCCTGACGAGAACCGAAAGGCTCGAACTGAAATAACCCAGGTCATCGATGTCCCGGATGGGCAACTCCTACCCCCGGAATGCTCCTGGTCCAAACCCTTCGGGGCCGGCTGCAATGGTCCTCCCAGCGGGAACGACACCACATCCGGCCAGGGGATCCGGGACCACATTAACACCCTCCTCAAGGGTCTTCGCCGCACGGGACCTACCTGAGTCGGTTGTTCCCTATTCGACGGCTTCTGGTCGAGGCACCCGCGAGACCCCCGCGCCCGGCCTCGATCTCTGCTCCAAACGACATTCGTTCTCATCATCATCTTCGTCCCAAGAGCTGAGGCTTTCCTCGGAAGCTGAAGCCGAGATCCTAATGGTGGCTCGAGGCCTGCGTGACTTAGGTTTCTTCGTCATAGGGGAATCGGCAGCCTCCTTGCCCTTCCTTTTCTTGCCTTAGTGGGCTCCGAAGTCTCTGCCTCACCACCTGGAGGCGGTCTCATCAGCATATTCTTGCGAAGGCCAGCACGTGCACTGTGGCCATAACTTATCAGCACAAACGGTATAGGGAAAAACATAAGGCTAAGATATAGGTGGCAATGGAACTTTACCATGATTCTTGGCCACCCACCGCTTCTTAGCCAGGTCAGGCCAAGACCGGACAAGATATGGAAACGAGGTAAACAATCGCCCGATCCATCTCGGTAGGTCCGAGACCGCATCGGGATACCAGGCGGCAGCTGCAGAAACAAAAGAGAGGTCATTTTTTCGGAAGGAAGGAAAGAAAATCACAAAGCATGTTCGAGGAAAAAATACTTACGTTGTATGTTCCACCTCTCCGGTAAAGGCATCATCCCGGTCGGAATGATGTCTGAGGTCTTCACCCGGATGAACCTACTCATCCACCCCGGTCCTTGTCCTCGTCAATGCTCAAGAAAAATGATTTTTTGGATCGGTGGTGAAGCCTAATCAAACCTCGATAAAATCGAGGGATGTACAACCTAATCAAATGATTGAGGGTAAAAGTCTCGCCCCCGACCCCATCAGAGAAATGGTGGAGCATCAAGACTATCCTCCAGAAAGAAGGATAGATTTGACCAAGCGTCACTTGGTATTTATCGCAGAAATCGAGGATAACCGGATCTATCTCCGGGGGAGGGGATTTAGAAGGATTGACCGGACCCAAAGTAAACGGGTAAGTATATACATGAAGGAAACCAGCCTTGTAATCTGTTATTTTCTCGTCAGGGCTGGGAATCTCCACCTCCATTGCCTCCCACTATCTGTAGTCTTCCTTCACCTTCCTTACGTTGGTCACAACACTAATGTACCGAGATACATGTTCGCATCGGCTCAGTGTAGATGAGGTTTTTTCGACGGTAAAGTCCTTCGACATGTCTAGCTCGGTGGGAGTGCATTGTCCCAATGTGGGTATCACTTTGGGTTTCCCTTTAGATGTTCGAGATGAAGAGGCGACCTCGTCTTTCCGAGGAACCGTCTTGGAGGTTCTAGCCATGATGATGATAAGATTTTTCTAAGAAAGAAAGAAGGAAGGATGCCAAAGGGGATGGGTCTGGCTTTGCGAATTTGAAGATGTTGAGAAAGTAAGAATTATCAAACCCTTGATGCATTCATAGAAACCGAATGGGCAGCAGAAGATACGAACTAATAGCGGTTCGTTGGCTTCTCGATAGTCGCGTTTGATGGTGACCCTTGCACGGTTTTTCATTGGGCATGGCATTTAATGCTCTGATATGCTGACGTCACGGCAATGATGCCCTCGGAATAGAATCTCAAAATCATTTCCTATCGCTTCGTTCTAGGAAACGCGGGGACTATCTGTATACGGTAAAATCGGAGGGTCCAATTTCTCGTGATTAAGTCACTCGGAAAATCACCTCGAAGGATCGAGGCCGCGGCCGAGTATCTTTCCTCGAGGGTAGTCAACACTCGACCCCAGGGTAGTAATGATCACGGTAATGGTGGAAATGGGGAGTTCCCAAGGCACGCGGCTAGGGCTGACACGGTCTAGCGGACTACTCTGAACCCAAATCAGGGTGTCATTCAGCCGTCCCATCCCCATATCTATGTAATTAATGTATTTTGTACTATATGGGGATTTTCCTACTATATAAACACTACAAGAAAAACGACCTTTAAGGAAGGGAAATATGGTCCCTAAAGATCCAAATCTGGTCCTCATAAACCTATTGCGACGGTAAAAAGCTGGTCGCCACTGGTTGCAATAGCTTCCGCCGCTAAAGGCCAATAACGACGGGTCCAAAACTCTGGTCGTTAACTGTTTTTTGCGACGGATGAAAAATCTGGTCCTTAAAAGCCTTTAGAGACTAAATATCTCGTCCCAGTAGACAATTAACATATTTTAAACATTATATATTTTTTCGTCGTAAAAGAGCTTTAGCGACCACCTTTCCCCTCCCTATTAGATGGCAAATATATTATGAAAAATATATATTTTTCGGTCGTTAACCCATTTTAGCGACCAGTCTTTAACTGGTCGTAACTTATCTTTTAGAGACAAGCAGCACTGGTCCCTGTTTAAAATAATTGTAGTAATTTTAACGATATAATTTCTAATCTCGATCTTAGTGACCACAAGTATTCCTAAAGGTCGATGTCACAAAAAAGTTATTTTTATCAATAAATATCAAATTGCTATTGAAAAATCTAGATATAAAAAGGCAATAAAGTTATTAATTGCAATGTTAACATCCCATGATGTTAGTTTTAGTATTTGCTCGATACCTTAACAAAAAAACTTAGCTAACATCCTGAGCTAGACTATGATATCATGTTTTACATAACATTCTTAGCAAAATAATAATGAGCTTGTTGCTTCCAATCTTCCAAACTTGCATCTTGACTTGTAGCTTCAATCTTCAAAACCTGTAAGTACAAAATTTCAAAAAGATGATAAATAACTATTGGTAAAATAATATATGTTAATTTACAATAGTAATGGTAAAACCCATTCAAAGACAATCAGCATCTTTCAACTTGCAAAATATTCAAAAATCCTAATTAAAAAAAGTAAACAACAAAACAGAAACTTCAAGATATCAAGTTTAAAAAGAATATTCAGAATTCTGCGACCAATGTCCTATCTATGTGCCAAAATGCTCTTCATATAGATGTCAGATATGCTATACCAGAGCACTCGAAGCAAAAGGATTCTAAAGCACAAAAGGAAAAAGAGGAAAATGAGTCACTTGATCCTTCAACAGAGACAGAGTCTGGACAAGCTAGAAGGTGATGCGAGGGATTCAAACAATGGGAATGGGAAGAAGGAAAACAAACAGGTAATTCAAACAAAGAAAATGTGAAACTAATTGGTGAATCAGGGAAAGAGCATGATATTGAGAAGCAGGGTGTATAATTTAAAGGAGATAAACAAGTTACTACTGGGAACAATGCAAAAGGGATACAAATTAATGATCTACAAAACCAGGTTAATGGGAATAAAACATGCTTGGGTAATGCAGGACATGTGTGTGGAGGAATGGAGAGTAATGATGATGTTGGAATTTCTAACACAGCAGCTGCTATAGCTCCAACTGTAGTTCCATGCATCCCTAAATCTTCAAGAGACATCCCTGCATCTACTGTGTTTGCAAGGATGTATTTAGCTACTGCTGGTGCTCTGAAAGCTGCTGCAGATCGAGCTACTGGCAATGCCCCTCATGTGAATGGAACAGTAGATAGAATAGCTGGTGATCAGCATAACGCAGGAAAGGATAAGGTTTATGCTGGATATATTTTAGGTGGTGCAATTGATATTCCACGTGATATTCCTGCTAGGACAGATTTTCCTAGGATCTACAAGGATGGGGGTGATCGAAGTTCAGCTGGAGTTCCTAAAGATTCAGCTATTGAACTTGGGCACCTTCAGCAGGTGCGTGATCGAATTTCTGCTGCAGCTGGTGAATCAGTAGGCATTAAAGCCTTTGTTGTGGCTGACAGGGAGAAGAACAGATAGGTGTTGTGGCTGTGGAGTGTGCAGCTACTACATGCTATAAAGCAGAAAATATAGAGGCTAAACTTCATCAAGTTTCAGCTGGAGAGGGGCAAGCTACTCTTAGAATGTTAAAATCTACTGTTGCAGTGAATGCACCTGTGGATCGAGCAAAACAAGTGTTTGACTTCTCAAGCAAATCTGGAGCTGGCAAAATACCAATGGTAAAGGGCAGTCTAATGTACAGAATCTAATAGCTGAAACAAGGACACAAAATAATGCTACTGGTGCGGGGAATGAAACTGACCACATTGTGCAATCTTCTAGTTCTATGCACAAAGTAACAGATGTGCAAGAGAAAAATGCTGGGATGCAATTTCGACCTATTGCAGCAGCTACTGAAACAAGTGAAAAATCAACAGGTGTTCAAGCAAACACAGATATACAAACAGTTCTGGATACTCCAAGGCAGTATGCTACATCTCCAAACAAATCAAATGCAAAGAGTAACAAATGGCAGTGGTGAATAAATCACCTAGCAAGCAGCAATCTCCAGGTGTGCAAAATCAGATTGTACCCTCAAATGTCTTTGGGGTCTCGAATTCTTTTGATGCTTTGGTGAATGAAGGAGAGCATGTTACGAAGGATTCTGAAAATAGGGAGCAACAGATGGGTGATGACACACGATCAGTAGCTGGAAAAACCAGCTCTACAGGTAGTGAAATGCAGGAGATAAATATAAAGGACACAGGTGCTCAACTTGAGATCGCAACTGTTGATAATCACGCTGGTGAGGTAGCTATGATGGTGAACACAACCCAAAAAAATAGGCAACCACAAGCTCCAGGCAGTAGCAAACAACAGCAACTTTCCAAAAATACAGGTGGTCGGCTAATTGTTTCGAAGGACATTGTTCCTATTGATGCGCAAAAAGCCGAGGCACACAGCTCTCATACTTATACTCTGCATTCAAGTAGAACAAATCATCAAAGATGCCCAGAAGGAAATGATGATGAAGCCTACTATGGTTAAAGAGGGTTTGGTCACTTTGAACACATCTGTATTTGATGTCCCCTCGCAATCAGTGGAATCTTTTGGTGAGTTTGAAGGTGAATCTGGGCAGCTCATATTGTCAACTGGGAATAACAATGAGGTTATACAAGCAAAGGTGAGGGATATGGCTATCAACTCCAAGCTTTGGAAAGACCAACGAGAGGAAGATGATGATGAGGACCGGTTAGATGGCTATGCTGGATATTCATCAGAAGAAGCAGGCAAAGAGGATGAACAAGATAGTGCAGGGGAAGAGATTGATCTAACAATTTTGCTAAAGCCTGGGGGTGCAGGTTCAGCAGATAATTCTCGAGAAAATTCCAGTCCTACGATTGCACAAATAGTCAGCACATCAAGATCAAAGGCGTCAACTGGGAAGAAAAAGAAGTTGCAACAGGTGCAACATGCTGAAACAGTGAAGCAGCACGATCAGCAAGGTTCTAAGTCCTATGTTTTGTCAAGCAAGAGAGGTCTAAGCCCAAATGCCCCTGTGTTTGTCCCTACTGTGCAAAAGCAAAATGCAGCAATGGTATTGATTAATAAGCATACTGTTAATCCTATCCACAACACTCTAACTCCAGCTGCGTCGACAAACATAACTCACATGCTACAAGATACAATTTGACTCCAACAAACTTCCTTCAAGCACTTGTATCTCAAGACATTGACACTTTGAATCTACTTGATAAAAAGGCAGTAGCTTCTACTTCCAATCAGGCTGCTATTGTAGAGATGAGTCATGAGCCAGGAGCTTTAGTGCTGCCCGAATACAACTACAGTGAAGCATTTGGGATGGAAATGGGTCAAAATTTATATGAAGAGGGGGAAGAGGAAGAACTTCTGGATGATACATTCAACAATGTAGCTAGGAAGGGAGATCTTTCACCTAGACACATGAGAAGTGGATCCAACAAAGTCAAAAATAACGCACATCAAAGGCAACATAGTTGGGATGGTAAAGCAACACAAGAGTTTATTCAATTTGTTTGTTTTACTGTTAATATCTGCTCAAATATAATCAAACATCAGCAATATCTGCTCAAATATAATCAAACACCAGCAAACATTGCCCCAGCGTTAAGGCAATTGCGTGAGGTGCAAAGGATCTAGCAAGGGTTCCAGCAATCACTAACCAAGCCATTTGAATATGCAATTAGTACTATTTTGCTAGGATAAGGTAAATCCTCAGTGACAACAGAGATAGCAATAAGATAGAAATGACTATATAAATCAACAAAAAATTGAAAAGTAAGGTATATTGTTACTAACTTGGTCAGCTCACAAAAGTAGTGGTCATTAGTTGAAATGTGGGATGTCGAAGGAGAGACATGTGATTGTTTAGCAGCAAAGTATTCCCTTAATTTTCCTCATTTCTTTCATCTCATCTTCTAAGGTAGACAAGCGATCATGTAAGGATTTGTTTTCCTCGTTCAAAGATTTGTTTTCCTCTCGAGTTGAACGTAGCGCGGACAGTAATTCAGCCTTTGAAGAAGTGCCACCTTTCAAGTCTTTCGCCTTTACTCCACCCTCAAAGCCAAATACATGGCTACGAGTTTGAGGTCCGCAACATTTTTCTACTATCTCTATGGTAGGTAAAGATGGATCTGATTGAACTATTTCTTCAATCTGAGCCTACATACATGTTTTTCAATTGCTTCTGGTTCAACAAGCTTGTTATTTTTCTTACGAGTCTCAAAGAAAATTATTGCCAAATCTGGTGGATTGCCATCTTTCCCGCCCTTTACATCAAAGGCAAACATGTCAAAAAACACCTCGTAAATATTTCCTTTAGAAAAATAGAGATTTTATGATAATACCTTTTGATAAATTATCTCTCGAATAGGCTTGCTACCAATATGATGGAGCATCTTCAACTTAGCTCGGTTTGCTGCATTCCTATTGCTTCTCGCCTTTGTAAAACAATAAACTTAAATATAATTATTGTAATAAACTTAAATAGTATACTTAGGTTTGATTCTTGATATAGCGGAAAAAAGATATCTGGTGCTAGGGGAAATCAGACTGCAGAAGCTCGTCTTTAAAGCAGATAGCTAATAAGTAGGCACTCATATATATTTCAGTATTGCTCTTTCGCTATCATCGAATACACACCACTACTTAGCAAGTGTATTTGCTCAAAAGTTTGCAAATTTATGGATCTCATTCTTGAATACTTCAACATATGCGGTAAAAACTCAGAACAAAATACGTCAACATATTTCAATATCGCTCTTTTACAGATTTAATGTTAGAGAAGAAGAAGAAGTCATATATAGCAAAGCTGTAAATCGATTTCCAAATGAGCAACTCAGAAAACGGGGTTGAAAAAGAAGAAAAGGAGCAACTCAGGAGAGGAGGCATACCTGGACTCGCAAACAGAGGTTGAAAATTAGGACAGACTTTCGATTCACAAATCAATTCGTAACCTTTGCTTTGAGAAAATTTTTTTTGAGAGATTGATAGAGGGAGGCAGAGCAGCAGCATCGTTCGTGTTTTACAGGTTTAATGTTAGAGAAGAAGAAGAAGAAGTCGATTAGCATAGCTGTAAATCGATTTCCAAATGAGCAACTCAGAAAGCGAGGTTGAAAAAGAAGAAAAGGAGCAGCTCAGAAGAGGAGGCGTACCTGGATTCGCAAACAGAGGTTGAAAATTAGGGCAGACTTTCGATTCACAAATCAATTCGTAACCTTTGCTTTGAGAAAACAAATTCGATTGATAGAGCGAGGCGGAGCAGCAGCGTCGTTCGTCTTTGGAGACTAGGGCAGGCAGCAGATGTTTGTTTTGAAAAAACAGAGTCTTCTAGTTTTTGGAATTTTTAATTTAGTAAATTAGTTTTGGCGCCTATTTTTTAGAAAATATTATTTTTTAATATTCTAGTATTATATTTGGCGGCATTCTCTCCCGCTCTAGCCCCTCAATTATAATTTGGGACCAGTTACTAATTTTTTTAGGGACCAGATTTAGTACCTTCGCAAAAAAATACAGAATTAAGGACCCCAATATAATGTCGTCGCAATAAGTACACTTTTAGAGACGGGATTATTAACTCGTCCCTAAATGTTGGTCACAGATAAGCCTTTTTCTTGTAGTGAAAGGGAGTCCTTGTCATTTTGTAAGGAATCTGTTGCTTCAGCTGCATCACAAGAAATATAAAATAACATTCTCTCTGCTCTCTTACATATTCTCTTGATATATTTGCATCCATTTATTATCTTCATTAGTGTTCATCATTTATTGCTTATCATTGGTCATAAAGAGACTTCTTTGATTTTATCATAACTGTAAGTCATACCTCGACTACCTTCGATAACTCACGGTCGAGCCCGGGAATCGACCTCGAGGCCCCGGATCGACAAGCTCGAGGCTTCGATTGTTAATCTATCGGTTTGATCATCGCCTTACCTTCAACTCTTATTTCGTTTCTAAGTCTCACATACATAGCATTAACTGCTTAACAACCCGCATAAAAATAGATCACGTATTTTTAGAGTCCCAAAATCAAATTTAATCGTAATTACCATTTTCACGGTAAACATTCTCACTCGGATTGTTTATAGCTATGATCGGATCTGATGGGGATTGCCTACGTATCACGACGCCTCATGAATCAGATCATTACATAGTTCAGGGGACACATGTGAAATAAAAGAAAGAAAATTTTTGGGTTTTCAATATTTCATTAAATAAAAACTTTTGGTTTTTTCTATTAAAAAGACTCCGACATACAGACTTAAGAACTGAAAAACAAAAATAGACTCATAGAAGACTAACAGACTTGAAAATATGAAATACAGACTCGAAAAGAAAATCAAGAATACATAAGAGCCTCCAATACTACTCCAGGGGCCCGCGGGACATCAGACGGTCTCGACGCGGGCCTGCGTGCAAAATCTTCTTGGAGACGGTCTAGGTCGTCCATTATCTGACGGACAAAAGTCATCACAGTGGCGAAAAAGATGGACCTGGTCATATCCTCGCATTCATGGTATTTCATTATGACATAATCAGCAATTCCTTTAATCTTTTCTCTAATGACGCCCTTCTCTTGGAGTAGGCGTCCAATTTGCTGAGACCTGGCCTCCAAAACCTGTGTGGACGTATGGTTTTGCTATTGCAACTGCTACATGTCCTCTTCCAGTCGAGATATTAATGCATAGCAATGCTCTCTTTCCGCTTTGAAGTTCTTTGTTTGCTGGGCCATTTCATTTTCAAGAGCAGTTAGCTTTTTCTTTAAACTCATGACTCATTTGTCATACTTTTCCTTTAACTGCTGAACAAACCTCACTCGTTCTTCTGCATTCTTTGCCAACTTTCCCCGGGCTTTTGCCAATTTATCCTCAGCTTTTCCAAATCATCCCCATAATCACACACTTTTCGCCTAAGACATTTATGAGTTTTTCATCTGTTTTGCTTCTTCTAGGGTTTTCAGCAGCTATTTCCATCCTATGAATCTGAGCTCGGAGGACTTCGTTTTCTCGGGCCAACCTTTTCTTCTCTCCTTCATCCACAGCATCCTGCAAACCACTATTAAATATAATGTCTCTGATTTGCCCTTCTAATTTGCTTATGGTATCCCTATAGTCATTCTCTTTGGTTAACCAAGCCCATTGTTCTTGCGATGCGTCAACAAATTCTTAGATGGGGCCTTTTGGTTGGCCTTTCAGATTCATCACTTGTTGTGACTCTGTTTCTATACCAAGCAAGATAACCAGGCAAAACCTCGCCCCTGGATAAATCATGTACGCGTGTGTTTGCCCCTAAATACTGGCATTCGTTCCGAATATGGCGAACCACTTCTTCAGGAAATTGAGCTTTGGAGCGAATTTCGACCACATGAGTACTAAGATCTTCTTCTTTGGGAACTATCTGGAATCTTCCAAGTTATCTCAAAACCCGATATAGGGCATAGGGTTGGATGCTTCGGATACCTATTAGTACGAAGTAGGGACCGGTGGCGGGCATGTACACAATCTCATCATCGGGAAGCCAACCTAATGTCCACTCTATCTGACCCGCAGTTATAGAACGAAGGTGGGATATCCAATCTTCGACCCCTTCTGGTTTTATGAACTCGGTCACTCGTGTACCAAACTCCTCGATGCAGCTTTTTCCCGTAGACCCGTAGTTCATGTATCGGGGACGGTGACAAAGGTGTTCAATCATCCACATTTGCAATAAAAGATTGCACCCCTCAAAGAACTCTACTCCGGCCTTACAGGATGTGAGAGCTCGGAATATATCTGATACGATCATGGGTGCAAGGGTGCTCTTAGCATTGGTAGTCAAAACATAGACGACTCCAGCTACATGCAAATAATCATTCCCGTCCTTCCTTGGAAACACTAAGAGGCCTAGAAATGCCACCATGAAAGCAAAGCATCTATGTATTTCCCACTTTAATCGGTTTCCGTTACTGCAAAGTCTACCTTCTGGTCCTCCAATCCTCTTACATGCCCATACCGCTGGTACAGAAAGTGTAAAGTGGAAAATCCCTCTGCCAGATCAGCATTGTGGATCTGCCTGCTTATTTTCAGTAAGTCTAGAAACTTGTGGGGAGTAACGGCCCTTGGAGCTATCAAGTATTTGTGTCTTAAACCCTCTGTACTCCCAACATAACCCGTCATTTCCTCCAAGGTAGGTGTAAGTTCAAAATCTGAGAAATGCAGAACGTTGTGAGCCGGGTCCCAAAATGTAACTAATGCCTCTATTACATCACTCCTAAGCTTAATCTTCAATAGTCTAGTGAGTGCCCCAGGTAGTGGTTGACATTGTCTCGCCCTTATTTTGCTAAATTCTGCACATTTAGATTAGGGTGACTGGGTTAAAACATGTGACTTTCTGTTTAAAAACTGATAAAAGGTTATTTTTTTCCAAAATTTCAATTAAAACATCATGACTACTTTTGCAAATACGGCCCTTCAGTACTTCAGAAGGGAAGATTTTAGGGCTGTGTTTGCTAGGTGGCCAAAAATTGACAAAGGGACCGTTAGTGGCTATTCTTGCAAATACGGTCGTCCGGTGTCACATCGGGACATTTGTGGCTATTTAGGCAAAAACGGCATCACCTAACTTTATTTATGACAAAAATGATGACATTTCATATTTTGGTTATTTTGCAAAAGAACAGTGCTGGACCCGATGAGGGTTGCCTACGTATTCCACATCCGGTGAGAATCAAACCCACGTAGTTCGGTCGGTTTGTCGTAACAGGAAAACATGACTTATTTTGAAATGATTTTTTCTTCTTTCTCTTTTTTTTCAAAATTTCAGCAGAGTTTAGGGATATTTTGAACACCAGGTTTTTCAAAAAAGGGTAATTTTCTCTCTCTTACCTCAATTTGGTTTTTCTTGACTTTTCTTCCCTATTATAGAAATTGGTCAACATGCAAACCGAAGCAAATAAATGTACAAGTAGCACGTAAAATGTATCAGGATGGTCTTTTTATTTCGGGTACACCTGTCCTAGACGGACCCAACCCCTGTGTTGCGTCCCCAAAGTCAAATGCACGTGATGCGAAAAAGCTTTCCTACTAGGGATCCAGCATGAGGTTGTGTTATTCTAGGTTTAAATCCTAGGTGTATTGTTCTAGACCTGGCTTACCCGAGCGGACAACTCGAGCCGGGGGGGGCAGCGTACCGGTAACAAAAAGATCATCCGGCTTTGCAACTTGTTGGAACCTCGTTCAGAATTAAGGATATGACACTAACAGAAAAGAAGTCACGCCAGCGTGCACTTCCCAGAAGATTTGGAAGACTCAGAGAGAAGAAGGGTTTCGTAAAAGTTTATATACAGTTCAAATAATATCAAAGCGGTAAAAGGGGCATTTAGCACATTAGGCTCGAACATGTAATAAAAATCATATAATAAATAAAAGCCAAGTATAACAGTTATTCTAAGCTTGAATTCATGAACCCTGAACCAGAGATTCTGGGTTCTTTTCCCCAGCAGAGTCGCCAGAGCTATCGCATCTCCTTTTTCCCGAGGGGGAATAAAGGAGTTTTTCCAATTTAAGTGACATTATTCGAAATGGGATTATTTATTTATTCAGAGTCGCCACTTGGGATAATTTATGGTATCCCAAGTCACCGGTTTATTTTAAATCCCAAATCGAGGAGATTGACTCTTATTTATTGTCGGCGAACACAGAAGACCGGGTAAGGAATTCTGTTAACCCGGAAGAAGGTGTGAGGCACTCCCGAGTTCCGTGGTTTTAGCACGGTCGCTCAACTATTAATAATTAGCCTAATTATTATTTATTACATGTTTTAAACCTATTGTGCACTTTTCACTTTTTAACCGCTTTTATTTATTTAAACAATTATGGAATTTGTTGACAAGCCACGATGTCGTGCACTTGTTTGTTTTTATACACATTGCGAATCGCGTCACAAGAACCATACCCACGATCTACAACAAGTTTATTTTATTATTGTTCGAAGTTATGATCAGGTCACATGAAATGTGCAACCGAATTTGGGAATTATGTATCACGACCATGCCACGGGAACCGTATCCATAGTCGTGATGATTCATTTAATAATCGCGCCTAAAGCAAACTAAAATGTTCTTAGACTAATTTTCCATGGGTTAAGCTTCTAAATAAAGTCAAAAGCCTATGGTTTAAAGGTAAGGATTGAATTATATTTGATACTCATGAAATTGTTCCACTGTTTAAACAATAAATTCTTAGCATAAAACTGGTGGCCCATGAATTGAGGCAAAGGCTAATTAATGAAGAATTCTTCACTAGGGATCAAATGACGTGGACTACTGATTTTAGTAGTTAATAAATGATTCCAATGGATTTACTCAATTACTAAGATAGCTGGGGGGGGGGGGGGGGCTTCACAGAATTTGTGGGCTATGCATGAAGAAATATTTTCGTTCAAACCTCAAACAGGTGTGTTATAAACATTTGTAGGCCTATAATCGAGCCCAAGTAGCGTTCAAGTAAATTCCATTTTTTTGGGGGGGGGGGGGGGGAGCATACTTCACGTAGGGATTTTAAAACAAGGATCATACAAAATCACATGGGCTTGGAAATAAATAGCTGAAGCATGAAATGGACCAACCCAAAAGAAAGATGTACAACATGGACAGAAACTCACACCATACACTTCAATTATATTTCAACAAATAGTAATAAATGGTATTACATAGTCCTGCTGATTGCACTTGGTGCACTAGATAAATTACTATACAACTTAAAACTAACAATTATGATTATATGAAGTGTTATGGCCCGATTCTCACCCCGTCTGGGCTAATTGATTTAACCAGCATGGATCTCGTTACTCCTTTCATTACTGCCTGGTTGGCTTGAAATCTAGTCAGTGATGGATTTGATCAACTGGTGATCGAATCCAATTACTGCTTAGCTTTTTCCTCCACATGCCAATATCAAATCAAATTTACACATTAATTTCATGAACTAACACTCAAGTAAAGCAATAGCACTCTTTCCATTACATGCTTAATGTTTTTGTCACGACCCCAACCCTGGTCGTGATGGCGCCCAACACACTGCTAGGCAAGCCCGACCAATTCAACAACCTTAACCCTTTTTATACAGTTCATGATTCAATTAACACAAATAATTACTAAGTCATAATACTCAAACTCTGAAATATAATTAAAACATGCGGAAAACCCAAGTAGAAATACTACTACACAGCCCGAAGAATCCGGTGTCACAAGTCTGAGCCTCTAATACATGGGCGTCAACCTACTACGTATTGCTCTAAAGAAATGCGGAAATAAAGCAAATAGGTTAGATGGGAAGATCAGGACTGCGGACGTCATGCAGCTACCTTGATGCTCCCAGATATGATGCTCGGTAGAGAAATCCTCACTCAGCCTCAGTGGGTGCACATAGATCTGCACACAAGGTACAGGGAGTAATGTAAGTACTTCCAACCAGAGAGTGATAAACATAAATAAGGGTTGAGAGTAAGAAATCCTGGATAGGCGCAATGTAAGCTATAATTACAACAGTTTAATCCAGATAATGTCAACTCAATAAACCAATGAAAACAATGATGTTGCAACAGATAAGTAAATGAATGACAATCAATTAAGACATGCAACAAATAGTACGGTACTCTCTAGTACCCGCTGCGGCGTGCAGCCCGGTCCATTTATTTATCGTCGACGGCGCAGAGTGTGCAGACTCCGGGAGGGGCCCCTTACAGCCCAAGCGCAATATCAAGCCATCTCGTGGCATCCATTAGGCCCAAAGCCTCGTATCAATATCAATATAATACTGCTGCGGCGCGCAGCCGATCCCATACCCAGTCCAGAATCATATAAGCCCCTCGGGCACAATAATATAGAAATATTCAGCCCAAACTTCATTAGAAATATTATTTAAGTTCCAAGTTTTGAGAAAAAGTGGCTGAGTTTGCAAAACAGTACTAAATACTAGGACTGAGTTCAATTGTCTGAAAATATGGTAAGAAACCAGTAAAAACAATCCCTGAAGGATTCAATCAGTTGGCACGAGGCCAAATTATGACAATTAATCCATTTTTATAAGGATCTCACTAAGCTTCAATCAATTAGGTAGTAATTTTATTAAGCGGGACGGACCAAGTCACGATCCCCGATGGTGCTCTACCCCACGCCCGTTATCCGGCGTGCAAGTCACCTCAACATAGCACTACAATGTGCAAATTCGGGGTTTCAAACCCTCAACGCAGCATTTACATCTATTACTAACCTCAAGCCGGCCAAAATCCCAGCTCGCTATGCCCTTGCCTCTCAAGTCAACCTCCTCGCGCGTCGAATCTTACCAAAACCTCAACGAATACGTCACATTATGCTATAGCATCAATACCCAATCGAAAATAATCGAAAAACATCAATAATCCCGAAATTGACAAAACCCGAGTCCCGGGCCCACTTCTCGAAACTCAGAAATTTTTACAGAAAAGTGTTCTCCATCTTCTCCCGATTACGTACATATAAAGAACACCAAAATCGGAGTCCGTTTGACCCCTCAAATCGACCCCTAAAGGTCTTATAATCTCATGCCCCAAAATCCTATTTTTCTACTGTTTTTCATAAATTAACGGCTGGGATTATGGTCTATAATCATCCATAAATGAGTTTTAATAATCAAATCACTTACCTCTGTGATACCCACTGATTTTCTCTCTTAAAAATCGCCTCGGAAGCTTCTTCCCGTTCAAAAATTTGAAGAAAACTCGACCTGCTCATTATAAGTATATTGTTCACGCGTTTTACTGCTCCCAATGGATTTCTTGTGAAATTCTAATAAATTTATGCTTTTGAATCACTCAATTTGACCTTATAATGAAGGAGATATGTAGGATTTAAGATTTGCAAATAGTGCAGGTTTTAATACGCCGTCAGGGGCAATTTCGTCATTAACCTGAAAATCTGGGCAACCTTGGTAAAATGGCCTTAAAATGCTCATACGATGTCCAAATTCGACGATTCTTTTTGCTACGGGTCCGTAATTACGATAAGGATCTAATGCTTCATTCAAAACAGTAATCAGAGCTCATTTGTTCAATATGATATCATTTATGCTTGAAGAAACGATATCGAAGCATTAGAAAAACGAGCACAACGCAGCCCAAACCTATCCGAAACTCACCTGAGCTCCTCGCTACCGCATACGAACATACTAACACGTCACATATGATCATTCAAACTTAGTTGCACTCTCAAAACACCAAAACTAACATCAAAACACCAAATTTACATTGGATTCAAGCCTAAGTTCTTCTAAAACTTCTTAAACACGCATTTGATCAAAACCCCAACCAAATCACCTCCGAATAACCTGAAATTTTGCACACACAACCCAAATCACCTAACGAAGCTACAGCAACTCTCGGAATTCCATTCCGACCCTCGGATCAAAATCTTACCTATCAACCGGAATTCGCCAAAATACTAACTTCGCCAATTCAAGCCTAATTCTACACCGGACCTCCAAAATCAATTCCGATCACACTCCTAAGTCACAAATCATCCCCCGAAGCTAACCGAATCGTCGGAATCCACATCCGAGCCCTCTAACTTATAGGTCAACATCCGGTTGACTTTTCCAAAACAAGCCCTCCTTAAAGAGACTAAGTGTCTCATTTCTTTCCAAAAATCAACCCAATTCAACTCGTTCACATAAGACACTAATAACGAAGCAGGAAATGGGGGAAACGGAGCGGTTCTCACGGAACGACGGGTCGGGTCACACATCCTCCCCAACTTAAACAAACACTCGTCCTCGAGCGTACCCAGAGTTGTCCTAGAAGTCAACTAATAGCTGAATGACCTTACCAAGCATATACCCGGGGGTGATCCCACGTCACCCTATCTCGCATAGGTCCGATAACACAACATAGCTGAAATTTCGCAATCCATCTAGTCCATAAACCATAGAACCACATTGCACTTTCCGAAATCATACACAAGATCAGAACCTCACATCTATACTCAGAGTAAGCCCAAACCAGCTATAATAACCCATACCTGCAACCTCAAGTGCAATCATATGATATCCTACATAACCCAAACACTCGAAACGATAATTTGTATTCACAGCAGTTGCCCACAACACCCGAATACCGGTAGAAAGCCTCTTATCAACTAAGGTCATATTCCATCACTTTCATATACTACCAACAATAAATGAAACACGCAATAAACCGTAACCATTTCTCAGATCAACCATTCATGAAGCCACTTCCCTTTTGACTAATACCACAGCAGATTCCGAGCCGAACCTCGATATTATCCTTCCAACAAGCTGAAATCAAATCCGTTCGTATTCATTAGTGACCCCAACGATCACCTCGAATCCAACACACCACTATGGTGATATGACACCTCAATACAGGCCTAAGCCACAACTTGCATAATACGCGCACCAATAAGAGACGGTCTGAACATACTCAAATCATGAAAAATGACTCAAACGAAAGAGCTATACCTCAAGCTCATCAGTACCATCACTACACAAGGCTGAGAACCTGTCTCACATTATAGAAATAGAACACCTGAATCTACCCCGAAAGGTCATATCACCACGCGGCCTCGCTACAATGCACGATCCTATCCAAACACTGTTACATATGAAACACCTCAAGTCACTATGCTCAAAATCGACAGCCACACACAATTTGATGTTTGGAGCCAAAGCAATTCATTACACCCACGGTGAAACAAACAACATACGCCACGCAACCCGATAGGTCATAACCAATACTCCATTTACCGAGCAACACCCAATTACTCTTCTCGCTTGACTCTCACTATGAATCCCCAATAGAACCGCACCACATGTGCCCATAACCAACAAATCATAACGTCTCACAACACCGAAAAGCAACTCATAGCTCTCCTCAGATCACTAACAAGCTCAATAACGATCGAATCAACCTATCCCTCAACAATACAATTCGGGGCCAACCAAGCCAACTCAAGCTAAACACGTATCCACATCGGCCTACCAACGAACTCATTACCAAGAAAGCCTGAAGCTGCTCTTTCCACTACTATAATTCCTGCCGGAGCCGTACGATACGATGCCCGGCACCAAATCAATATCGAAATCCACAACCTCGCCCGGCGACATGCCCGGCCACAAGAAACGCATCCGAAAAGTCCCTTAACACCAGAACGGAACCAATGGTAGGAACCTATGCACTGACATCCATCACGAAGGCCCAATTAAGAAAAGCAATCCTTCCCAGCCGTCCGCTGGGTCTTTGGAATATAAACCACTCTGCAAGAACATAATCCAATGCACCTCGCCACTCAACCCGTGGCATTTCCGACGTAGCCCGTAGCGCAATAGTCCAGAATCACCTAACACTAAGACAACTAGTCTGAATTTCAACATCATATCCAAAATCTAACATACCAGCAAATAAAGATCCACTCGAGCCTCCGAATCCCGATTGCCGCTAAACGGTGCCGAATACACACGATCCACAACCACAACATAGCCTGTACATGAGAACTCCCAGTCTCCAACTCCATATAGCACACGAATCATCATACCTGATCCCAATTTTGCCGTCCGAACGCATACCACACCTTAAATACCCGATCACTCCACGATAGATACTTTAAAATTTCCTGTGCCACCAAGCAAACCCGAATACCACCAGTTGATCCAACAAGAAAATGCCGCAATACTACCGAAGTATCATTAGTTTAATCACATTACCCTTTTTCTGAGACATATACTCTCGTCAAATCGCTTCCAATTAGCAGCACCATTTCCTTGATTATCTGAGGCTACTCGTTGCCTAAGAGTTTTATGAACTTCTTTTCAGAACTGAACTGAAACGTCGTACACACAAATCTCGATCCTCCACAACATACCGCATATACCATACCATCCAAGGATAGCAGGAAAACTTTTATCTCCCTTCCGAGCCACAGACACCTACGCACTCAACTAGTCAAGAACTTCCATTGATCCCATCTAGAAGAAAAATCATTACACATTCCATGTCTCTCATATTCGTAGAAAATGCACCTCTTCAACCACGGTAGAAATCGACAAGAACTCTCTCAATTTCATTTGCATAAATTAAACTGTCAGGACGGAATCCTTCTAACTCGTCCAAGCTAAGCAAGCCATCAAAACCCAAGAGCATTGCTGCAAAATACTTGTAAGGGCTCATTACCTCGAACACATACGAAGAATTAATCATATCCTTACCATACTGATTCGGTCTACTATCAAGCTATTCCATCTGTCTAATTTCCCTTCTGATTCATCATCAACTTGATATTCCCCCTTGCTGTAGCACCACAGTTCCTCAACCCAGGCTCACTACACGAGACCCAAGCACAAGACCACATTGTCTAAGACCCATAAGCCACTGAATCCTCTCTCAAATATTCCCAGAAACACCACATTCCGAAATACTTTACTCTGAAGAACTTCCTACGAATCTAAATCCATTACCTTTACTTTCCAGATACTGATACATAGAATCCCATAATTAACATAAAATACCACAAGTCTTGACCTTTTCCAATGAAAACACAGTCTCTAACCACATACACAACCTTAAGACACCTGATTATTACATGTAGAATCTTGAACACATTAAAATCATTCTCGAAAGTCATTTACTTCTTATTCAAACTGCAATTCACCTGATCAATCGAACATAACCACCCGTTCCTCATTAGCATTCTGACACCGCAGGATAAGATCTCATCCCAATACAAACAAACATTTTCCTGCTCCATGCACCGAGCATTCTTTACCAACAACTGCTTAAGACAACCTGTGATTCTCACACATCTACGAAGCACCATATAACCTTTGTCAAAATTTTGCTTCACTCATGCCATCCTTGGCTCAATTTCCGCAACCAGAACTAATTCGCCAGCATGCCTCAAACCGGAACCAACATAGCACATAACCGTACAATTAGCTAATCAATAGCAAACTCCCCAACATGGCTCGACACCACAGATCAAAACACTCCCAACAACTCATAACGCACATACTCCATTGCTGCCTTAATACCATAGTGAGATTAAACTCAATCCTTCATAAGCTTGTGGAAACACAAATCATCTAGAAATTTATTTTTTTTAACTCTTCTGCAAATCTCGCATTCACTCACACAACAGTTAAGCCCACTCTCTAGGCGATCCAATTTAGATGTCAATACATTTTCTTCACTTGTAAATGAGATCTTCTAATAGATAACATAAGGATCATACAACTTTAGAACACTCAGCAGGAGATGACACACCTGCTTTGCCTCCAACTACCATTTCTGTATACCTTCCACCATCCTAAACTGTACGCAGTCGCTTAGTCTTCCTGAGTCTGAACTCATACCGCAACATAAAATTTTTACTTCACTCTCAACTGGAAACATGAAAAGATTCTTCACGCGCCCATAACTCGGGCTATACCTCAAATCGCAATGGAATTCAAACACCTAATAGTTCTTCTATCATCCAGTAGGCCTTCCTCATCACCTCCAAGTCACATAGATGCACCTTGCAGCACTAACATACTCACCACGTAGCTAACCAGCCGTCACTCCCACTAATAGGGGCAATGCCGAACATATAAGTTCGAAACACTTGCTCACACAATCAGCACCTCAGTTCTCAAGCCATAGGAAAAGATCCGGCCTCAAGTCCTCCAGACTGGCCCAGCATAAACGCACAGAGATTACATCTCGCCCCTCGATCGGGGAATCACAAGCCATCAAGGCACATCTAATACTGAGTGCTCACGCGCGCGTACGAACACGTGGAAGGAATTTCAAGAGTTTCTTTTCAAGCTGAATCAAGGACGTACGATAAGAATTCAAGAATGTGAAGTTTTCCTAAAGGTTCTACAGCCTCTCGAGGATAAGTACAGACGTCTCCGTACCGATCCACGAGACTCTACTAAACCGGCTCATGACTCGCGAGACCAAGTAACCTAGGCTCTGATACCAACTTGTCACGACCCTAACCCCGGTCGTGATGGCGCCCAACACACTGCTAGGCAAGCCCGACCAATTCAACAACCTTAACCCTTTTTATACAGTTCATGATTCAATTAACACAAATAATTACTAAGTCATAATACTGAAACTCTGAAATATAATTAAAACATGCGGAAAACCCAAGTAGAAATACTACTACACAGCCCGAAGAATCCGGTGTCACAAGTCTGAGCCTCTGATACACGGGTGTCAACCTACTACATATTGCTCTAAAGAAATGCGGAAATAAAGCAAATAGGTTAGATGGGAAGATCAGGATTGCGGACGTCATGCAGCTACCTTGATGCTCCCAGATATGATGCTCGGCAGAGAAATCCTCACTCAGCCTCAGTGGGTGCACATAGATCTGCACACAAGGTGCAGGGAGTAATGTGAGTACTTCCAACCCAGAGAGTAATAAACATAAATAAGGGTTGATAGTAAGAAATCCTGGATAGGCACAATGTAAGCTATAATTACAGCAGTTTAATCCAGATAATATCAACTCAATAAACCAATGAAAACAATGATGCTGCAACAGATACGTAAATGAATGACAATCAATTAAGAAATGCAACAAATAGTACGGTACTCTCTAGTACCCGCTGCGGCGTGCAGCCCGCTCCATTTATTTATCGTCGACGGTGCTCACTGGGGGTGTGCAGACTCCGGGAGGGGCCCCTTACGGCCCAAGCGCAATATCAAGCCATCTTGTTGCATCCATTAGGCCCTAAGCCTCATATCAATATCAATATAATACTGTTGCGGCGCACAGCCCGATCCCATACCCAGTCCATAATCATATAAGCCCCTCGGACACAATAATATTGAAATATTCAGCCCAAACTTCATTAGAAATATTATTTAAGTTCCAAATTTTGAGAAAAAGTGGCTGAGTTTGCAAAACAGTACTAAATACTAGGACTGAGTTCAATTGTCTGAAAATATGGTAAGAAACCAGTAAAAACAATCCCTGAAGGATTCAATCAGTTGGCACGAGGCCAAATTATGACAATTAATCCATTTTTATAAGGATCTCACTAAGCTTCAATCAATTAGGTAGTAATTTTATTAAGCGGGACGGACCTAGTCACTATCCCCGACGGTGCTCTACCCCACGCCCGTTATCCGGCATGCAAGTCACCTGAACATAGCACTACAATGTGCAAATTCGGGGTTTCAAACCCTCAACGCAGCATTTACATCTATTACTAACCTCAAGCCGGCCAAAATCCCAGCTCGCTATGCCCTTGCCTCTCAAATCGACCTCCTCGCGCGTCGAATCTGACAAAAACCACAACGAATACGTCACATTATGCTATAGCATCAATACCCAATCGAAAATAATCGAAAAACATCAATAATCCCGAAATTGACAAAACCCGAGCCCCAGTCCCACTTCTCGAAACTCAGAAATTTTTACAGAAAAGTGTTCTTCATCTTCTCCCGATTCCGTACATATAAAGAACACCAAAATCGGAGTCCGTTTGACCCCTCAAATTGACCCCTAAAGGTCTTATAATCTCAGGCCCCAAAATCCTATTTTTCTACTGTTTTCATAAATTAAAGGCTGGGATTATGGTCTATAATCACCCATAAACGAGTTTTAATAATCAAATCACTTACCTCTGTGATACCCACTGATTTTCTCTCTTAAAAATCGCCTCGGAAGCTTCTTCCCGTTCAAAAATTGGAAGAAAACTCGACCTGCTCATTATAGGTATACTATTCACGCGTTTTACTGCTCCCAATGGATTCCTTGTGAAATTCTTATGAAATTAGGCTTTTGACTCACTCAATTTGACCTTATAATGAAGGAGATTTGTAGGTTTTAAGATTTGCAAATAGTGCAGGTTTTTAATACACCGTCATGGGCAATTTCGTCATTAACCTGAAAATCTGGGCAACCTTGGTAAAATAGCCTTAAAATGCTCGTACGATGTCCAAATTCGACGATTCTTTTTGCTACGGGTCCGTAATTACGATACGGATCTAATGCTTCATTCGAAACAGTAATCGGAGCTCATTTGTTCAATATGATATCATTTATGCTTGAAGAAACGACATCGAAGCATAAGAAAAACGAGCACAACGCAGCCCAAACCTATCCGAAACTCACCTGAGCTCCTCAGGACCGCATACGAACCTACTAACACGTCACATATGATCATTCAAACTTAGTTGCACTCTCAAAACACCAAAACTAACATCAAAACACCAAATTTACATCGGATTCAAGCCTAAGTTCTTCTAAAACATCCGAAACATGCATTTGATCAAAACCCCAACCAAATCACCTCCGAATAACCTGAAATTTTGCACACACAACCCAAATCACCTAAAGAAGCTACAGCGACTCTCGGAATTCCATTCTGACCCTTGGATCAAAATTTCACCTATCAACCGGAATTCGCCAAAATACTAACTTCGCCAATTCAAGCCTAATTCTACACCGGACCTCCAAAATCACTTCCGATCACACTCCTATGTCACAAATCATCCCCCGAAGCTAACCAAATCGTCGGAATCCATATCCGAGCCCTCTAACTCATAGATCAACATCCGGTTGACTTTTCCAAAACAAGCCCTTCTTAAAGAGACTAAGTGTCTCATTTCCTTCCAAAAATCAACCCAATTCAACTCGTTCACACAAGACACTAATAATGAAGTAGGAAATGGGAGAAACGGAGCGGTTCTCACGGAACGACGGGTCGGGTCGTCACAGTTTTCCCTTCTTTTTTTTAAGAAAAGATCTAGACTTTGATTGAAGGAGTAGTGTTGAAACACTCTTCTTTATTGAATCAAGAAAAGATAATTTAAACCTAACAAACAACCTTCAATTGTGATAAACCAATTTTAACCATATGAAAACCAACTTGGACATCTCATGGACACAGAAAGAGTAAGACTCATATTTCAGAAGTTCATAATCAAACTAACAACATGAACTATTCAATACTACACATAACTGGAATTTTAATTGAAGGCGAAACAGATTTCCAGCACCTTTTACTATTAAACTTCTGAAATCCACATGTGTCTCATAGGTTGGATAATATAACTTTCATGTAGTCAATACATCACACTTAAACAATCAGCTTACATACAAAAAGGAAAACTAACCAAACAAACAAGAATAATCCAACCAAACTGCAGCAGGTAACTGAAAATGGATCAAGCCTTACATTTTTATATAACTCAAAAGAAAAACAGCAGGTTTACATACCTAAGAAACAGCAAGGAGCAAAAGAACACAAAGATAATAGGATAAATCTCTGAATTTGGAACAGCTAAAACAAGAATATCACAACAGCTTGATTGAAAGAACAAGAAAACTCAGCAACCAAAACAGTAAATCCCAGCAAAAATCTGATGTACAAATCAGTGTAGAAGACCTAGATGGAATTCTGATTTTTTTGCCTGAGTATTGTGTGCCTATTTTGAGAGTGAATATGCTGATGAAATATGTCCGCGAGTGAGTAGGGCTCTATTCTTTATATAGAATGCATAATAGGGAATGTAATCCTAAAATTCAGAAATGTCAGCTGTAAAACAGGATAGTACAACATCTGTTTAACAGACCTGGCACAACTGTCCTTTTTACCAATTTTCAGCATCTTTCGTACCAAAAAAAAGGGACAACTGTCCAATACTAGAACCTTCTGATATTTTACCTAAAGCTCATACATTTTTATTTCCCAATTAAGCCCCTTTTAAGTTCATGCTATTACCTTTTACCCCAATCTGACCTAATTTCGATTGTTTCATTACAATTTAGTCCCTTCTAGAATCTTCTAGAACCTTCTAGGCAATTCCATACTTGGACTCCCTGTTTTGATTTTCAATTAACCCCCTTAAACTTTTGTTATAACCTTTTCAACTCTTAAACCATTCGAACCTCAAAAATCAAATAACTAAAGCTAAATCAAGGCAGCTTATCAAATGAACCTAGCTAAAACAAATATCTTGATTTAAACCTAAGCAAATGACTGAATTAGGGAAATTAGCTAATTTACCCTACTTTACTGAATAATTAACCTAAACAAACCTGAATTCCTAAACAACAAGATAAAAGAAAAACAGCAACAGAAAGAAGAAAAATAGAAACAGTGATCCAATAACACTTAATAGCTAACCTAATTAACCTAAATTTAATTAAATTAAAAAAACATATGAGTTGAGCTAATTGCATGCAACTTAGCTAAACAGCCTTATCAAACAAACAGAACAATTAAGAGAAAAATAAAACAGCTAATAGCAGAAAAAGAAACTAAGCAAGAAAAGGAAAAAGAAAGAAAGAAGGGGGTATACCTAAGCTGGATTCTACCAATTTGAGACCAACACCTAGTCGCCAAAAGTCCTTGTGCCAAGAGACCCATCAAAAATTTGAGTTCCTGATGGGACATCTTGACACAAGGACCTCTGAAAAACCAGATACGCCAATGGCTATTAAGATTTCCGGGTTCTCCGATTTGAAAATCAAAAGATTTTGATGGGGTTTTTGGATTGAAGGTGAAGGGAGGTGTGATTCTGGGGAGGACTGGAGGTTGAATCGGAGATGAAGGAACTTTGCCGGAGTTCCGGCAAAGTCAGTGACGTTCTTTACCGGATTTGGCATCCGTCAAACATTATGAAACCAACATCAATCAACAGCTCTCAACGAGAAAAATCGATTGATGTAAGTTCTAATGTAAAACGGACCCGATTTTAGAAGAAAATCAAAGAGAAAGCAGACCTAGGTTTTCTCTACTTCTTAGATCTGAAATTCGACAGGTTTGGTGAGGAATTTGAGAAAACCAGCGGTGGATTAGTGAAGAGGGGAGGCTGGGGATTGTGGGGTGTTAATTTAGAGTGGTTTGGGGGTGGTCCGCCGCTGTGAGGCGATTTCCGTGCGGCGGAGGACGGCGGAGAGGGTGAAGAGTTTGGGGGCGGCTAGGGTTAGTTAGGGTGAGAGAGATGAGAGACTAAATGGGTGGGGGGGAGGGGTATTTGGGGATTTGGTGTCTTTGGACAGTTATATGGTTTGGGGTGTGGGGTTCTCAGCCGTTGGATCTGTAATGATCAACGGCTGAGATGGCTTGGGATCAAAACAGGATCGTTTTGGTAAGAGGGGGACCGGGCCAATCGGGTATTAGTTGGGCTGGGGCGGGAATTGATTTTAAAAAAAACATTGGGCCATAACTTTTGGCCCATTTCGAACAAGACCACATAACACAACCCATTTTCTTTGTCTTCTTTTCTTTTCTTCTATTTATTATTTTTTTTAATTCTTTATAAAATCCTAAATAAACTAAATGAAATCCTAATTTAGATTCTTAATTAATCTATTTTATAAAATTATCACTAATTATTTTCACTAACTTTAACACTAATCAATTAAAACTAAAAATGTAGACATGACTATGGTAATTTTTTATGATTTTTGTTTAATGAATGCATTTAACTTATGTCTTTAAATTCTAAATGCAACTAATGCCTAAGATGCTATCTAGTGATGATCTGGATATTTTTTGATGTTTTTCTATGATTTTAAAGAAATTAAATATGCACAAAATGCAAATAACAAATTATGAAAATCCTACAAAAACCTATAAAACTAAAAATAATTTGGAATAACCTATTTTTAATTTTTGTAGGAGCATTTCTTGTCGGGCAAAAATCACGTGCTCGCAGATATTTGTCGTTTCGCGAGATTGCGCGGACTGCATAGGTGACAAGTAGGTGTGTCAGAAAAGCTTTTTGAGCAATACATTTTGTGTGTTATATGAGGTCTTTTTGGGACATATTACATACCAAACTGAAGGTCTTGGAATGTAGTTTCTAAGGCTCCTAACCGTTCATTCATAATACATCCGAATAAAAAGATATAAACCTCGGAAGAAAGGTCAATGCTAGGGTGCCAAGCTAGCACCTGTTTGACTTTTCAAAAGCTGATATATATATATATATATATATATA
>NW_017672574.1:40267-117149 GCF_001879085.1 Nicotiana attenuata
ATATATATATATCAGCTTTTGAAAAGTCAAACAGGTGTATATATATATGGTTTCAAATCATCTTTCTCTTCATTTTTTTCATAGAACACGACCAGAGAACCCCCAAAAATATACCCTTAAGCTCTCTACAAGGGTTTTCAAGAAGATTAACATCCCGGGTACGAAATCAAGAAGCGGTAACATTAGAACGATCCCTAGGTATTTCATAGTTAAGAAAATGCCTACTTTCTGTATTTAAGATTTTAAATTGCAAGGTAGATTGATAAATTAGTTTCTTAATATTTAGAACTCACGGGACGGTGATTTGAAGTCGTGAGTTCGATTTATTTCACTTTTAGTTGACTATTTTGTAGTCCACTCATGTTGGCCCCTTGTAATGATGTTTTATGGAGTTTTGGAGGAGAAAAGGTGTGGAGAAACACCACATAATGATGGAATGGTTGGCTGGTCATTCATCGTTACTTGTTTTAGGTTGTCTGACACTACTTTTGTTGTCGTTTTATGTATGAAGTGATTAGGGTTTGTGGGATGTTTTGTGGTATATTGTGATGGCGATAAAGTTTGTAAATGATGCATACATGTTATTGTTGTGTTCATGTTGTTTTTGGTATATGGTATTGGAGGAGTGCCTTGTTACAAGGGAGATGTTGCCCAAATTAACATAAAACGAGCTACTAGCTTAAGTTACAGACTTAGCCTTTACTCGGCACTGATTTTGAATCTCCTTATGCTATGGTAGACTGAGTTGAGTTGTTTCAAGAGTTTCTTGGAAGCTATTAAGGACTCAATGAGGTTATGGTATGTCAAGGCTAAACCTTTCCTTCATTTTGGCATGATCCAGTAACTACATGTGTTTGATAACGAGACATAAAGAGAAGTTCATATTCCTGAATTTATGTACATTTTCGTAGTCCCATAAGTTACAGCATTCTACCTTATCTGGACTTCATATTAAGCTATGTTTTGTCTTCTTTCAGCCAAGAGAGCAGAGAGTCTATATATATACAGTATTATAGTATTTTCACCACCATCGAGCTATAATCGATGGGCAGGCCCTTATTGGGCAACCTCTGATCAAATGGTAAGTTATATACCGAGCCTACCATGGCCGAGCGCTTATGAGCGGCCTACTACAGCATAACAGTTACACATACCGAGCCTTATAGGGCTGGACAGCTATTTTACTTACTATATTGAGAGAGATGAGTCAGTATCAACAGGTAAGCATATTTTCAAATTGTATTTGACTCCCAGGTACTTTTAGTTATTATATTATCAGTTCAGTTTCAGCTTTCGATTATTCTGTTGCCTTACATACTTGGTACATTATTTTGGACTGACGTCCCTTTTGCTGGGGACGTTGTATTTCATGTCTGCAGGTCCTGATTGACAGTTGGACAGACCCTCCCAGTAGATGTTCATGGCGGCCTCATCAGCCTCCACATATATATATATATATATAAGCTTTTGAGACGATATTTTCATATGATTCAGAATATGGCCTCATCGGCCTAAGTTGAGGGTTACCCCTCCAGAGTTTACAGTTATAGAGTGCTACGCTCATGCCGAGTATGGCACTAGGTGTCGGCCACGCCTCGTCAGGTTTGGGTCGTGACAAATATAAAGGTCGTGATTCACATTAAGGCAAAGTTTTAAGTTGTGAAATACCATTCTGTTGAGTTGTTCATTTCGTTTGTTATTGTTGAAACTCTTGTGTACATTATGGTTGAGCCGTGGGCTCTTTACTATGAAAATGTTGTGTTTGTTTGGTTTCTCTGCCAAGTTCTGATATTGGTCACTTGAGGTGCGAATTGTGATACGTTGTAATATTGATACGCATGCGGTGGTATAAGGTTTTGGGGTTGAAACGCATGCGGTGAGATATGGTGGGCTTGATACGCATTACTAGTAGGGGAACTACTAGAAGTCATGCGGTGGGCAAAACTGTAGATGCTATTTGGGGAAAATAATCTTCAAAACTAAATGTAAAGGCTCTTGCGGTGATATAAGGAACAAATGTGATTTATTCTTATGATTTGAGACTACGAGGCGGTACCTAGGTAGTGACTCTTGTTCGCATTTCTCCATTTTTGCACTTGTCTTTGGTTGTTTTTTTCTTAGCACATTATTAATTATTTTCTCCATGTTGCACTAATTGCTTTAGTTTCGTGTAGCTAACCTTGATATGCTATTTATTGTTTCAATTTCATTACTGTCATTATTACACTGCCTTACACTTGTTCAGTCTTTTATTTATTCCAGTAGGGTCTTGACAATACCTCGTCACTACTCTACCGAGGTTAGGATTGGCACTTACTGAGTAACGTTATGGTGTACTCATGCTACGCTCCTGCACATCTTTTTGTGCAGATACAGCTACTTCCTACCAGTCCAGCACTAGCGAGAGTTAAGTTTTTTGGAGACTTCAAGGTATACCTGCCGGCGCACCTAGGCCTCGGAGTCCCCCCTCTGCCTGGATTATTTTGTTTCCCTATTCTTATTTAGATACTATTGTATAGAGATATTCAGTATCACTTCATAGAACTTGTGAATTGTATTTCGCCAGATTTTGGGCTATTTTATATATATTGAGTTGTGGAGACTTTCCTTATATTAGTTGTTGAATTTTGAGGCTTCAATTATTATTTCAGTTATTTCCGTATGTTTGTTAGGCTTACCTAGTCTTAGAGACTAGGTGCCGTCACGACATCCTCCAGAGGGAAATTAGGGTCGTGACAAAACCTAAAATATACAGATACAGAATTTATCTTATGATAACAGAAGAAAAAAACATCATGGAAGGAGAGAAATAAGATTACCTACAGTAGTCGTTGTCACAAGCAATCCAATAGGACTCCGGCAGGCAAATATTATTGATATACGAGTATTGGCCGGAGGTTATCCATTTTTGGTCCAATGCGACATATAGCAATAGCCTCTACAAGCTAGCATAGCAAGCGGAGGAAGGAAGTGGCGAGCTTGGGCGGTCAACGGGACTTTGATCATTTTCCGCTAACCATGAAATGGCCAAAGACCGGCATGAAATGATAGAATTCATCATAAGGAATCGATTGATGTAAGTATCAACCTCAAATAGACTTAAAATCAGGAGAAATCTTGGAAGGGAGTGAATTAGGTTTTTCGACGATTTTCAGATCTACTAGACGTGGTGAACGGTGAGATTTTCAGAGAAAATGATGGTAGATTAGATACGAGAGTGATGGGGATTGTATGGTGGTATTTTGGGGCTACTTGCAGTGGTGCCTCCGTCGTGGGCGATTTCCGACGGCGACGTAGGGCGAAGTGTGAGAAGGGGGAGAAGAGTGATTTGTGAGAGAATGAGAGAGGTCGTTTGGGTGGGGGTAGGATGTTTGGACAGTTATATGTGGAAAGGTTGGCCAGTTCGTGGCCGTTGGATCAAAGAAGATGAAAGGCCACGATAGATAGTTGACCATTCGACCTAAAATATGGTCGTTTGGTCGCTGAAGAGGCTTGACCGGTTTTGAAATGGACTGGGCTGGTATTTGGCAATTGGGCCATTGAATTGTTGGCCCAGTCCGTTTTCAAGCTCAAAACTACCCCTTCTCTTTTCTTCTTCTCTTTCATTTTTAACCACTAATTAACTAACATAATATGTAAAACTTAAATTGCAAAATTAAACTATTCACTACTTTATCTAACAACTAATTAATTAAGCTATGAATTATTAAACTAAGACTAATTGATTAATCAAAATAACTAATGTATTATTAATTTTTGTGATTTTGTATTTAGTAATGCAATTAACATGTGCGAGATCTAAAAATGCAAAGCGTAAAATATAAAATATTTTTTGTCGTTTTTTACGATTTTAAAATGCTCATAAAAAGGAGAAAACAAAATACGCACAAAACAAAAATCTAATAAAATATAAAAAATTCCTAAAACTCTATGAAATAATAAAAAAACTAATTTGGAATATTTTTAGGAGTAATTTGACTTAGAGCACAAATTACGTGTTCACACACTTCTTCATGTACATCTCCATGGAGGAATGTATTGTTCACATCCAGCTGGTAAAGGTCCCATCCTCTCTTCACTGCAGTGCTAATCAAGGCCCTAATAGTGGAAATCTTCACCACTGGGGAAAAGCTTGATGTATAGTCAATCCCAGCCTCATGTGTATATCCATTTACCATAAGTCTTGCTTTGTATCTTTTCACACTCTCATCTGCCTTGTGCTTAATCCACTTGCACCCTATGACTTTCTTTCGTGCAGGCAACTTAACTAAATCTCAAGTATTGTTAGCATATAAAGCTTCAAACTCTTGTGTCATTGCTACTTGTCAGGCAAGATTCAAAGATGCCTCCTCATAAGAGCATGGTTCACACTCATGTAAAATGTTCTTCACTAGTTGCTGACTGTCATGGCTCAGTGCATTAAAACACACATAGTGGTTATTGGAGAAAAGAGCAGTGAGTGAAGTGGAAGCCAATTGATGTTCAAGGTCTATATTGTTGCTTAAGTGATTGTCTAGCTGTAGATTAGACAATGTATAGACATAGTCTTTGAGGTGTGAAGGGGTGTTAAGTGTTCTACATGATCTTCTATCTTCTGTAATGTTAGGTTGGCTGTTATTGGGTTCTATATATGTCATGACCCCAACCCTGGTCGTGATGGCGCCCAACACAATGCTAGGCAAGCCCGACCATTCCAGCACTCTCAATTTCTCACATTGAGTTCGTTACCAATTAACAGGGTTTAAATACCAAATTAACATAAACACAAGTCTGAAACAGTGGATACAATGTGCAGAAAGAACGTAATAACATCACTACAAGCCCACCGATCCGGTGTCACGAGTCAAGAGACTCTAATACGAGTCTGAGAAACAGCCTAAACAAAAGATAGTCTAAAATACTGAAAGTAAAGAGGATAGAGGGAGAAATCGGGTCTGCGGACGCCATGCAGCTACCTCGATGACTCCGGTAAGATCTGAACAGCAGAGACAACTCAATCTATGCCTCTGGAATACCTGTATCTGCACATATGTTGCAAGGAGTAATGTGAGTACTCCGACTCAGTGAGTAATAGCAATAAATAATGACTGACGGAAAGAAATCTCGTAAAGAGCACTAAGCAGTTCTATATCAAATCAGTAAGAACATTTAAACAGCAACGAAATGAAGAAGCCAGGAAAAATCCTTTAAGCCAGTATTCAACTCATTTGTTTCTCACAATAACCAAAATCATAGTATACCGCTGTGGCGTGCAACCCGATCCGTATAAATATACTGCTGCGGCGTGCAGCCCGATCCAGAATATATATACTGCTGCGGCGTGCAGCCCGATCCAATAATAATAGTCGACTGCTCTCACTGGGGGGTGTGCAGACTCCGGAGGGGCTCCTACAGCCCAAGCGCTATACTGCTGCGGCGTGCAGCCCGATCCATATAATATACTGCTGCGGCGTGCAGCCCGATCCATATAAGTCTACTGCTGCGGCGTGCAGCCCGATCCATATAAGTATACTGCTACGGCGTGCAGCCCGATCCACATAATATATTAGTCATCCTCACTATTGGGTTCTCAACCCCTCTCAGTCAATATAAACTTCGCCCCTCGGGCATACTAAGATAAGATAGGGATTCCAGCCCTCATATTACTCTCATTTTGGTTATTAAACAGTTAGAAACATGACTGAGGATGTGATTTTTAACAAGTAAAGTGAGGTCAATCAGTACAAATGCCCCTACGGGTCCTACAGGTCGGCACAAGGCCCCAAACATGGCTACTAGCCCAAACTGTAATGATATTAATTAAGCCTCGGTCAAAAATACACTAGGATCATCAATCGGGATGGACCAAGTCCAAATCCCCAGCAGTAATGGACCCCACGCTCGACATGCAACGTGCGTCTCACCTCAACATAGCACTACGTTGTGCAAATCCGGAGTTTCAGACCCTCAGGACATCATTTATAACCATTACTCACCTCAAGCAGGCCAAAATCCTAGCTCGCTATGCCCTTGCCTCGCAAATCAACCTCCTCGTGCGTCAAATCTGGCCAAAACCACAACAAATACGTTACAATAGGCTAAGGGAATATAACCCAATCGAAAAGACTCGAAAAACATCGAAATTCACGAAATTGGCAATACCCGAGCCCCGGGCCCACTTCTCGAAAAATCAAAAAATTAACATCACCGGATTCCTTATCTTGCCACGAGTCTATACATATCAAAATTACCAAAATCGGAGTCCATTTGGCCCTTCAAATTCCAATTTGAAATACTAAATTCCCAAGCCCTAGTTTTACCCTCTTTTGATGAATTTCCACAAATTTCAATGTAAATTCTACCATTAATTCATGTATTTAGGCCAAGGAACTTACCTTCAATCACACCTAGTCGAAATCCCCTTCAAATTCCGTCCAAGAGCTCTCAAGGTCGATCAAAAATGGTGGAAAATGGACTTAAACTCGCAGAACAAAATGAGCATTAAAACCCTTCTAAGAATAGTGATTTTCGCATCTGCGGTTCCATTACCGCATTTGCGGCTACCGCTTCTGCGGTTAAAATTCCGCTTCTACAGATCTTCATTAATCCCACCACCGCTTTTGCGGTCCTCTATCCGCATATGCGGACCTCGCCTCTGCGGATGCTTGTCCGCTTCTGCGGAATTACCAAAGTCACACCTTTTCGCTTCTGCCACAAAACTACCGCATCTGCGGCATCGTAGATGCGGCTCCAAGCCCGCACCTGCGGAAACAGCCCCTTCCTCAGGAACTCGCACCTGCGACCAACCCCTCGCATCTGCGTAACCACATATGCGGCCCTTCTTCCGCCGATGCGGAAACACCAGGTACCAGCAAAACCAGCAATTTCACCAAGTCTAAAATCACCCCGATGACCATCCGAAATCACCCCGAGGCCCCCGGGACCTCAACCAAAAGTGCCAACCCATCATAAAACATCATTCAAACTTGCTCCAATCATCAAAACACCATAATTAACACCAAAATCATCAAATTACATCGGATTCAAGCCTAAGTTCTTCGAAAACTTCCGAATTACGCATTTGATCAAAAACCCGACCAAAACACCTCTGAATGACCGCATTTTGCACACATATCCAAAATCACATAACGAAGCTACAGCAACTCTCGGAATCCCCTTCCAACCCTCGGATCAAAATCTCACCTATCAACCGGAATTCGCCAAAATACTAACTTCGCCAATTCAAGCCTAATTCAACACCGGACCTCCAAAATAAATTCCGATCACACTCCTAAGTCACAAATCACCCCCCCCCCCCCCGAAGCTAACCAAATCACCGGAACTCACATCCGAGCCCTCTAACTCCAACATCCGGTTGACTTTTTCAAAACAAACCTTCCGTAAAGAAACTATGTGTCTCATTTCCATCCAAAACCAATCCAAATCGACTCGTTTACTCAAGACTCTTATAATGAAACATAAGGAAGCAGAAAAATGGGAAACGGGGCGGTAACTCACGTGACGACGGGCCGGGTCGTCACATCCTCCCCAACTAAAGCAAACGCTCGTCCTCGAGCGGGTCAAGAAACATACCTGAAGTCTCAAACAGCTGAGGATCTCTGCTCCGCATCTCTCGCTCGGTCTCCCAAGTAGCCTCCTCCACGGGCCGACCTCTCCACTGAACCTTCACTGAAGCTATATCCTTGGATCTCAACTTTCGAACCTGACGACCCAAAATAGCCACTGGCTCCACATCATAGGTCAAATCATCATCCAATTGAACAGTGCTGAAATCAAATACATGAGACGGGTCCCCAACATACTTCCGGAGCATCGATACATGAAATACGCCCCACAAGCTGGGTGGCAAGGCAAGCTCATAAGCCACCTCCCCAATCCTCCTAAGTACCTCAAAAGGTCCAATAAACCGCGGACTCAGCTTCCCTTTCTTCCCAAATCGCATGACACCCTTCATGGGCGACACCCCACGCTCGACATGCAGCGTGTGTCTCACATCAACATAGCACTACGTTGTGCAAATCCGGGTTTTCAAACCCTCAGGACATCACTTATAACCATTACTCACCTCAAGCCGGCCAAAATTTTAGCTCGCTATGCCCTTGCCTCGCAAATCAACCTCCTCGCGCGTCGAATCTGGCCAAAACCACAACGAATACGTTACAATAGGCTAAGGGAACATAACCAGATCGAAATGACTCGAAAAACATCGAAATTCACGAAATTAGCAAAACCCGAGCCCCGGGCCCACTTCTCGAAAAATAAGAAAATTAACATCAACGGATTCCTTATCTCGCCACGAGTCTATACATATCAAAATTACCAAAATCGGAGTCCATTTGGCCCTTCAAATTCTAATTTGAAATACTAAATTCCCAAGCCCTAGTTTTACCTTCTTTTGATGAATTTCCACAAATTTCAATGTAAATTCTACCATTAATTCATGTATTTAGGCCAAGGAACTCACCACCAATCACACCTAGTCGAAATCCCCTTCAAATTCCGTCCAAGATCTCTCAAGGTCGATCAAAAATGGAAAATGGACTTAAACTCGCAGAACAAAATGAGAACACTGATTTTCGCATCTGCGGTTCCATTACCGCATTTGCGGCTACCGCTTCTGCGGTTAAAATTCTGCTTCTACGGATCTTCATTAATCCCACCACCGCTTTTGCGATCCTCTATCCGCATATACGGAGCTCGCCTCTGCGGATGCTTGTCCGCTTCTGCAGAATTACCAAAGTCACACCTTTTCGCTTCTGCGACAAAACTACCGCATCTGCGGCATCGCAGATGCGGCTCCAAGCCCGCACCTGCGGAAATAGCCCCTTCCTCAATAACTCGCACCTGCGACCAACCCCTCGCATCTGCGGAACCGCATATGCGGCCCTTCTTCCGCAGATGCGGAAACACCAGGTACCAGCAAAACCAGCAATTTCACCAAGTCTAAAATCACCCCGATGACCATCCGAAATCACCCCGAGGCCCCCGGGACCTCAACCAAAAGTGCCAACCCATCTTAAAACATCATTCAAACTTGCTCAAATCATCAAAACACCACAATTAACACCAAAACCATCAAATTACATCGGATTCAAGCCTAAGTTCTTCTAAAACTTCTGAATTACGCATTTGATCAAAAATCCAACCAAAACACCTCCGAATGACCTGCAATTTTGCACACACATCCAAAATCACCTAACAATGCTACAGCAACTCTCGGAATCCCCTTCCGACCCTCGGATCAAAATCTTACCTATCAACCGGAATTCGCCAAAATACTAACTTCGCCAATTCAAGCCTAATTCTACACCGGACCTCCAAAATAAATTCCAATCACACTCCTAAGTCACAAATTACCCCCCGAAGCTAACCAAATCACCGAAACTCACATCCGAGCCCTCTAACTCCTAAGTCAACATCCGGTTGACTTTTCCAAAATAAACCTTCCTTAAAGAGACTATGTGTCTCATTTCCATCCAAAACCAATCCAAATCGACTCGTTTACTCAAGACTCTTATAATGAAACATAAGGAAGCAGAAAAATGGCAAACGGGGCGGTAACTCACGTGACGACGGGCCGGGTCGTCACAATATGATGCATTTGATTGAAAGATGTTGTATGGATTTCTATCAGTGACAGAAGTTCATGCATCTCTATTATAATTACATTGATCATCAGGTGTGATCACTGTAGGATTGGGACATGAGAAGTTATAGTTTACCATATTCAACACATAAGGAAAAAAAGAATGCTCAGGTGAAATGGAAAAAGGAAAAACATCTTCATGAAACACAACATCTCTAGACACATGTACCTTCTGTGTAGCTAAGTCTAGGACCTTATATCCTTTGATTCCAAAGGATACCCAACAAACACATGGGTAGTGGCTCTTTTTTCAAATTTGTCTTTGTGAGTTTAGAGTATGGTGGTGTAGCATAAGCAACCAAAACTTATAAGATGTGAATAAGTAGGTTTTCTGCTGCAAAGGAGCTCAAAAGGACATTTATTGTTGAGAATTGTGGAGGTTAGTCTATTTATCAAGTATGTAACAGTCAGTATACATTTCTCCCAATATCTGATGGGAAGTTTGGACTGATAAAGTAAGGCTCTTGCTGTTTCTAGTAAGTATTTGTATTTTCTTTCAACCACGCCATTTTGTTATGGTGAGTATGGGCAGGTTTTCTGGTGAATTATGCCTTTTTCTTGGAAGAATAGCATAGCCTCATTATTCACAAATTCCAGTCAATTATCAGACTTATTAGTCTCAACTAAGGAACTGAATTGATTTTCAATCATGGAAATAAGGGCCTTGATGGCTTGAAAAGTGTTACTTTTGCTACTCATAAGGTGTGTCCAGGTTGATCTACTGAAATCATCATCCAAGGTAAGAAAGTATTTGTAATTATCATGTGTGGCTATGTGATAGGGAGCCCACAAGTCTATGTGTAAGAGCTCAAATGTTTTGATGGTGGCTGAAGTTCACTGGGGAAAAGGCAGTCTTGTCTGTCTTGCCACGGGGCAGACAAAATAAATAAATGGTTGTCTGGGAAAAAAGATTAACAGGTATAGTGGAAATCCTTCTCATTTTCCCAAAGCGAACATGGCCTAGCCTGTTATGCCATAGATACTAAACACTATTATCATGAGATGCAGAAGACAACATAAAAGAATTCACATTGAAGGAAGAGTCGACTTTATTACTTGAATAAAGAGTATTTACATTGTTGTGTGAATGTGATGACATATTCACAATTGACAAAGAGTGTAAGGATAGACTGTGGGCCTTTCCTTTATTTACAATATCAGCTGATGCAGGAAAACAAGAATGAGAAAAAGGTTAACAGGAACATAAGCTAAACCATACTCTAATCAACTGTGACATTTAGGGCATACAAAGTACAAACCACTCCTTGCTTTACCAATTTTAGAGGCCTCTTCATTGAAGGGTCCTGCATCATGCAAAGGTACTTAAAAAAGTTAACTATGCAATTGAGGTATTCTGTCAAGGAATGAATAGAAATGAGGTTGTATTTGAAACTAGGTACATATAACACTTTGACTAAGGTTAGCATTGGACCAAAAAATGCATCCCCAATTTCTGTCACTTTCACCCTATATCCATTAGGTAATGTAACTAGGAAGGGATAGGATAAGGTTCTAATATTCTTTAGAAAATATTTTCTATATGTCATATGGTTTGAAGATCCACTATCTAGTATCCATAAGTCAACAACTGATTTAGAACATCTACACATAGTTATTTCAGCAATCTCTTCATAAGTAGAACAAGCTACAATACCTGCAAAGTTTGCAACTCCACAAGTTATCTTGTTGGAGCCTTCTCCTATATTTCTACCTGGGAATTTCTCCAGTAGGCTGAGTAACTGGATGTATTGATCTTTTGTCAAGTTTTGAAGTCCCTGATTGTGATTTCCATCTTCCACCTCTTCACATTTTGCATGAACATTTGCAGTAGATGCTGCATTTCTCCTTTTTGTGAACTTGAAATCCTGTGGGAAACCATGTATTCTGTAGCAAGTGTACCTGGTATGTCCTGACTTTTTGCAATAGTCACAAACCATTCTGGACTTGGCAGGTGGATAGTTTGACTTGTTTGAATTGTATGAATGGTGCCCAACACTATTTCCCCTTTCATTGTAGTTTGTTCTGAATTTGTTGTTGCTAGGTCCATTTGCATTCAATGAAGTGGATTCCATCAACAATCTGTTGTTTGGTTTGAATTCTCTTTCCTTTTCTTCTTGGATAAGAATATAAAAAGTTTGTGCTATGCTGGGCAACGGATTCATCATCAATATGTTTCCTCTCACAACTGTGTAAATTTCATTCAAGCCCACTATGAGCTGAATTAATCTTCGATCATGTTCAACCTTGTGCATACTTGCCTTTGCACCACAAGTACATTGACAATTGCACTGTGCATGTGCATTCAAGGTGTTCACTTCCTCCCAAAGCCTTTTTATTTTCGTGGAATATTCTGTGATGCCCAAAGACCCTTGAGTAAGGTCACTAACTCTTTTGGCAATTGATAAAGTTTCTCTCCATTAGTATGATCATATCTATCTTTCAGTTCCTACCATAATCCATTGGCGTCATTGAAGTACTATTGACTATCCGCTAGGGGTGTACATAGGTCGGGTTAGTTCGGATTTTGCAATTACTAAACCAAATCAATTGTATCGGGTTTTTAAATCTATAGACCAAACCAAACCAACAAATGTTGGATTTTCCAATATCGGGTTTTCTCGGGGTTTTCGGGTTTTTTGGATTTTTTTCCGATAAACTTGTGCTCCAAATATTTTTATAGTCCTAAATACAATTTTACCAATAACAACCATATATTTATTTTTTAGCATTGACATGAACTATGCTAGTCAATAGGATATATGGTTCCAATTTCAGTTCTAGAAAACTGATGGAAACTTTAATCAATCATCCCACCTTTTCCAAAGATAATTGAGCTTTCCAACTAATATTTCTTCTGCCAACGCAAAAATACCAAAAATATAAACTGCATATCATATTGCACTCTACGTAAGAATTATCACCAACTTTTTAAGAGTAACATTACACCAAGAGTCCTAAACAATAAACAAAAAGAGAATATATTAAACTCTAAGAAGTTGGGCATCTTAGTAGATATTACAATCAGAGGAGCATGTTTTCAAAATACATGTAAAGGCATAATGACCTGCTATAGGATTTCTTTTATGGGCCATAAAAAAACAAACATTTACATGGGCTATCCAACTTCAAAATATTATGCTAAATACAGAAATTGTAAAAAAAATTAAGAAATAGTTATAACTTACAGTCTAATAAATATTTTTATCTATATGTATACATGTAATGTCGGGTTGGTTTGGTTTCAGTTTGACTTTTTTTAATTAATACCAAACCAACCCTATTATGGTCGGGTTTTATTTTTTAATACCAAACCAAGTCAAACCAAACCACTACTCGGGTTTTTTTTCGGTTGACTCGGATTTTCGGGTTGGTGCGGGTTATTGGTTTGGTTTGTACACCCCTACTATCTGCTAAGTCCTTTGAGAGTGTATTCATAATCCACGATGTAACCATGTCAATGCAACGAGCCCACTGATCATAAGTTGCTTCATCAGCATTAGGTTTCGTACACTTCCCCTTAATAAATCTGACTTTGTTCTTCATTGATAGAGCTCTATGAACTCTTCTTCTCTAGGATCTGTATCCGATTTCATCAAAGGAAACAGGAACTAGCTAGTCGTTCCGGCACTCTCCGGTAGGTGCATGTATAGCGTGTTAGTCGAGTCCAAATTAATAATCGTACCTTGAGTTCCCTTATCTCCGGCCATCGATTGAAGTAGAATTTTAGAAGACTAGAGTAATTAATCCCTCAATTTGAGAAGAAATTAGAAGAAAATTTCAAAACCCTTCCGACGAACTATGAATTTGCAATTTCCGATTTTGCGGGATGAAAAATGAGGAATAACGAAATTGAAGAGAAATTAGGGTTGTGATATAATACAATGTCAAAATTGTGGCTAGGATGACAAATCAACCTCCATTGTTGGTTGACCTCGAGCTCATATGGTGAGAGGAAAAGAAGATTCTAGACAGAGAATGGAATTGGGCAAAATTATGTGTACTTTCCATTTAGCTAAATAGAGTACTTATACACGTGAGAAAAGGAAATAGGAAAATGCAACTGCTAATTATCAAACTACCCTTGTAACTAATTCAACTACTAACCACCTAAGCAAGCTAACTAACTAACTAACTAATCAACTGTTAGCAGTCTATATTCAAAGCCAGTAAATCAACGAACGTTAGTTTAAAACAAACCAGAAAAAAAATCTGAGCCCACAAGTTTCTTGTGTTTCCTTAAGGAATTTAATCCCCTCATAATGCCCAAGGTTGCGGATTAATTCCTCCCAGGATGGAACGGAATAACTATTCTGTGATAGCGTCACTTCAAATCACAGAATTTCGGCTAACTCAAATGGCAAAGCAAATCACACAAAATGCTTACGTTTTGTTTTTTAAAAACCAATGCAGAATGCAGAAGATTGAGGGGAGAGATTTCAGACTTTTCAGTGGTGGAAAATGAGGCTCTCTATTTATAGCCAACAAAATTGAGTCCCAACAGGTGCAAAGGTGCATGTTCGTTGATAAGGTGTCTACTCAGCTATTGGATGGAACATTTTGGTGTTTATTCAGCTGTTTGTCGCGAAAGTAATTCCGCGATCTTCCAACGCGCGAAAATGATTTTGCGATCTTCCAACGAGAAAAATATTTAGAAAATAAAATGTTAAATGATGGAAAAGGAAAATAAATTTGGTCAAAAAAATTATAAATCAATCATATCAATTGACCAAATCCAAATCCGAAGCCGAAGCCGAATCTGAGCCGAGCGAGCGAGCGACGACGACGACGGCGTGAGGCACCACTTCTTCTTAACGCTTTAAGATCTAGAAGATGAGCTTCTCTATATATACACAAAGATTTTCTTTCCTTCTTCAAATGAGGGAAGTGCATTAGTAAAGTGAACTAATTTAAAATTTCACTTGCCTCCATTTCTCTTCCTACCATTTTCCATTCACACCAATTTTGTTATTAATAACAGAACTTAACAATCCCCCACATGAATGGGGAATGGCTATCCGAAACAAATATGCGTGAAAAATTATGTGTGATTCGCAAGTAAGGATTAATCGCATCTGGATAAGTAGGTTTCCTTTTGAACTTTCCGTAGTGAACATATGTCGGATATACTCGATCAGTCGGTAGATTTGATATCTTTGAACCGTCGAACTATGGTGTATACCTAGACAGCCATATGTCACACAGTCAACCCTTAACCATCTCTGGTTCTCATTGTTGTGTTCGTTTCAGCCATGACAACATTCTCCTTGAAGCGGCTTACACTTCACACTCATATAGGTGATTCCTAAACGTGGTATCTCGTTGATACACTATTTGATATACCCCGTATCAAACTTAGAAACCATTAAAAAGTCCAAACACTTTATCCTTGGTACTAAACATTGCTTTCATCATGAGAATGGACCAAAATTTTATTTGACAATGTTGAACCGTCACTAGTGACTTTGTTTGATCTCCATGAACCTAGATCTTGGGATCTCCAGTCTTCTAGGTAGACGGCCGTAGTGACTTGTCCTCAGCCATAGTCTCTTTCCCTTTGATGACTTCTCAACCGCCTCTCTAGGTAGGCCTTTTGTAAGCGGATCCGATACATTATCTTTTGACTTTACATAGTCAATTGTGATAATTCCACTAATTGGTCGAATGTGACGAGATTTCCCGTTATACATAACGCTCCCAGCCCTTCCTATTGCTGCTTGATTGTCGCAATGTATGCATACAGGTGCCATAGGTTTGGGCCAAAATGGAATGTCTTCTATGAAATTCCGGAGCCATTCAACATATTCACCGGCCTTGTCTAAAGCGATAAATTCATACTCCATTGTAGAGTGGGTGATGCATGTCTGTTTGGACGACTTCCAAGACACTACTCCTCCACCTATGATAAAAACGTATCCACTTGTGGATTTTGATTCCGTTCATCCGGTGATCCAATTTGCATCACTATATCCCTCAACAACTGCGGGATAATTATTGTAATGCAATGCATAATCTTGGGTATATTTCAAATATCCCAAAACAGGTTTCATTGCTATCCAATGAGCTTGGTTGGGACTACTTGTGTATCGACTAAGCTTACTTATCGCACAAGCTATGTCAGGTCGTGTACAATTCATAATGTACATAAAACTTCCCAACACTCGAGCATATTCCAATTGAGATTTTCTTTGACCTTTGTTCTTTACAAGAGTATGGTTTAAATCAATTGGCATTTTTGCTTCTTTAAAGTCCAAATATTTGAACTTTTCAAGAACCATTTCAATATAATGAGATTGAGACAAAACTAGACCTTGAGGAGTCTGTAGGATCTTAATTCCCAAAATTAAATCGGCAACTCCTAAGTCTTTCATATCAAACTTACTAGTAAGCATGCGCTTAGTAGCATTTATGTTAGCAATATTGCTACTCATTATCAACATATCATCCACATATAAACAAACAATGACTATTTGATTTGGAGTATTCTTAATGTAAACACATTCCTCTTGAAAATCCATTTAGAACCTAAAGGTTTATTTCCCGGAGGAAGATCAACCAATTCCCAAGTATGATTACTTAATATGGATTCTATCTCACTCTTGACTGCCTCTTTCCAAATATTGTGGACATTTCTTCTTTGAACGTTTGAGGCTCATTTTCCAATAAGAATTCCAGAAAATCTGGTCCAAAGGAAGTAGCTGTCCTTTGACATTTACTACGTCTTTGATTTTCCTCATCAAACGTACTTTCATTTGCTTCTTCCCGAGGTCGCTTAGATTTTTCATTAGGCGACTCACATTCCATTTTATACGGATAAATATTCTCAAAGAATTCAACATTATCCGATTTAATTACAGTATTAATATGAATGTCGGGATTTTTTGATTTATGAACTAGAAAATGATATGCCTTACTATTTGTTGCATATCCTATGAAAATGCAATCAACGGTTTTTGGTCCAATTTTGTCTTTTTGGGTTTAGGAACTTGCACTTTAGCCAAACACCCCCACACTTTAAAATATTTTAAGTTAGGTCTCTTTCCTTTCCATTTTTCATATGGAATGGATTGCGTTTTGCTACGAGGAACTCGATTCAGTATACGGTTAGCTGTAAGAATAGCTTCCCCCCACAAGTTCTGAGGTAAACCATAACTTATTAACAAGGCATTCATCATCTCCTATAACGTTCTATTTTTTCTTTCCGCAATTCCGTTAGATTGTTGTGATTAAGGGGCAGTTGTTTGGTAAATAACGCCATTTTCCAAAATTATTTCTTCAAAAGGAGATACATATTCGCTGCCCCTATCACTTCTTATAATTTTGATCTTTTTGTTTAGTTGCGTTTCAACTTCATTTTTCTATTTCATGAATGCGTCAATTGCTTTATCTTTACTATTAAGTAAGAAAATATAGCAATATCTAGTACTGTCGTCAATGAAAGTTATGAAATACGTTTTCCCACCGAGAGATGGTATTGACTTCATGTCGTAAATATCTGTGTGAATTAAGTCTAAAGGATTTGAATTCCTTTCAACTGACTTATAAGGATTCTTACATACTTTGATTCCACACATATTTGATATTTCGAGTTATTACATTCAAACTTAGGCAATACTTCCAAATTAATCATTTTTCGCTAAGTTTTGAAGTTGACGTGGCCTAAAAGTTCATGCCATAAATTATTTGACTCAAGCAAGTAAGAAGAAGCTAAAAGTTTATTCATATCAATGGCAATAATATTGAGTTTGAAAAGGCCCTCGGTCAGGTAACCTTTTCCTACATACATTTCATTCTTAGTAACTACAACCTTGTCGGAAACAAAAGCACACTTAAAGTCATTCTTAACTAGAAGTGATGTCGAGACTAAATTCTTCCGCATTTCAGGAACATGAAGAACATCATTCAGACCCACAATCTTGCCAGAAGTCATCTTCAAAGCTATTTTGCCCGTTCCTTCAATTTTTGCAGTAGCGGAATTTACCATAAAAACTGTCTCGCTTGGTTCAGCGGGAGCATAAGAAGTAAAAAACTCCTTGTTAGCACAAACATGACGAGTTCCCCCTGAATCAATCCACCATTCTCTAGGATTTTCGACTAGGTTGCATTCTGACAGCATGGCACATAAATCGTCTATTTCATCATTCTTCTCAATCATGTTAGCTTGACTTTTCTTCTTGTCCTTCTTTGGTGCACGACATCAGCAGCCTTGTGTCCAAACTTTCCACAGTTGTGGCAATTACCTTTGAACTTCTTCTTGCTTGGGTAATTCTTTGGTCCAGACGACTTCTTTCTCTATTTACTCGTTGAAGCTTCCTCAACAATATTTGCACCCATAATTGTTGAATTTCCACGAGACTTCTTTTCTGCAGCCTTGGTGTCCTCTTCAATCCTTAGGCAAACAATAAGGTCTTCAAGCGTCATCTCCTTGCGCTTCAATAAATGCCGCAACTTGAAACGCTTCAATTATGACCATACCTTCAATCATAAATTTAGGGTTAATAATAAAATCAATATCTTTAATAATAATATTGATTCGATTTATACCTTCGGCAAGGAGGTCATGAACGATGACATGTAATTCTTCAACTTGAGTTATGACAGACTTACTGTCAACCATTTTAAAGTCCAAGAATTTTGCGACAACAAATTTCTTTAGTCCAGCATCTTCCATTTTGTACTTCTTTTCAAGAGTGTTCCGCAACTCTTTTGAAGTCTCCATGATACTGTAAAAGTTGTACAAGTCATCTTCCAAACAACTAGATATATAATTTTTGCACAAGAAGTCAGAATGCTTCCATGCCTCCGTGACCACAAATCGCTCATTATATGGAGTCTCTTCTCCCAAGACTGCAACGTCCTCGCTAATAAAGAGCTGCAGACTGAGAGTGGTCAGGTAGAAGAACATTTTCTACTGCCACCATTTGAAGTCCATGCCGGAAAATTTTTCGGGCCTTTCTGCCGGTGCCATCGCCGGTCCAGGCGTTGTGCGACTTGAAGATGCCGTAGCCATTGCAGCACTAGTCGTTCCAACAGAACCATTTTGTTGTTCCGTACTTGTTGTCATTTTTCTGTACAAGAAATTAAAACAAACAAAATTAGTATCTTGGTGAAGTTTTTATATCTTCAAACCAAATGCATAAAATCGAGTTTTTATATCTCAGATTGAGTAGAAAGTTAGCAAGACTTTTAATCTCAAACTGGAGTAGAAAATCCAAAGATTTTAATCTCCAGAACAAGAGTAGAAAATTAGTACGATTTTAGTCTCCCAAACCTGAAACTAAAATGTATACAGAATATTAAATTCCTTAAGCTTCTTAGCAGTCTGTATTCAAAACCAGTAAATCAACGAACGTTAGTTTAAAAACAAAGCAGAAAAAAATTCCGAGCCCGCAAGTTTCTTGTGTTTCCTTAAGGAATTTAATCCCCTCACAATGCCCAAGCTTGCGGATTAATTCCTCCCAGGATAGAACGGAATAACTATTCTTTGATAGCGGCACTTCAAATCACAGATTTCGGCGAACTCAAATGGCGGAGCAAATCACACAAAATGCTTACGTTTTGTTTTTGAAAAACCAATGCAGAATGCAGAAGATTGAGGGGAGAGATTTCAGATTTTTCGGTGGTGGAAAATGAGGCTAAGCCTCTCTATTTATAGCCAACAAAGTTGAGTCCCAACAGGTGCAATGGTGCCTGTTCGTGATAAGGTGTCTATTCAGCTATTGAATGGAACGTTTTGGTGTTTAATCAGTTTTTCGTCGCGAAAATAATTCCGTGATCTTCCAACGCACGAAAATGATTCCGCGATCTTCCAACGCGAAAAATATTTAGAATAGAAAATGTTAAATGATGGAAAAGGAAAATAAATTTGGTCCAAAAAATTATCAATCAATCATATCAATTGACCAAATCCAAATCCGAATCCGAATCCGAATCCGAAGCCGAAGACGTATCCGAGTCGAGTGAGCGACGATGACGAAGGCGCGATGCACCACTTCTTCTTAACTCTTTAAGATCTAGAAGATGAGCTTCACTGTATGTACACAAAGATTTTCTTTCCTTCATCCAATGAGGGACAAAGTGCATTAGTAAAGGGAACTAATTCAAATTTCACTTCCCTCCATTTATTTTCCCACCATTTTCCATTCACACCTCTTTTGTTATTAATAACAAAACTATAACGACCCGGCCGATAGATTCATGAGTTACAACCCCGTTTTCCCCATTTTTACTTCCTTATGTTTTTTTCAATTGTATTTCATCGTATCGTGTTGGTTGTTACTTAGAAACTTAAGTTGGGAAAAAAATGTCAACGGGATGTTGACTTATGTGTAGAAGATCTCGGATGTGAATTCTGACGGTTCGGATAGTTTTGTTAGGTGATTTTGGACGTAGGAACGTGTTCGGAATGTAATTTGGAGGTCCATGGTAGAATTAGGCTTCAATTGGCGAAATTGGAAATTTGGCATTTTCCGGTCGGTAGTGGAAATCTTGATATCTGGGTCGGAATAGAATTATTAAAATTAGAGTAGATCAGTAATGTCATTTGTGACGTGTGTGCAAAATTTCAGGTCATTCGGGTGAGGGTTGATAGGTTTCGGCATCATTGCCAAACATCAATATTTCTATTTTAATTCCAATACCCGACACTATCCACAACCTGTCTACGGAGCCTCTAAATACAACTGAAGAATAATATGGAAATGCCGGCAACAAGGCTCCGGCTATACCTCAAATACAAAGTACATGATTAACAGATAAAACAGGACCCCAAAATGAAGTGGGGCTCACCAAGTCAGCTGAAAGGATGATGCGGCACTAGCTGCGACCAACACTACCTGCTATAGAAACACCTACATCCATATAAATACGCAGCGCCGCCGGAAAAAGGGACGTTAGTGCCATCGAATAGCACTAGTATGTATAACTGAACACCATCTAGTTAGAAAGAACTTTCATACAAAGATAAGGAAATCACAAATATAACCCAAAAGCTTTAAACGATCACAACATTATCAATAATAAAGAATCATACAATTTTTACATCATGTTTCCATAGCCTTTAGTGTGGGGCATTTCATATTGTTCATCCTTGTTCGCTATACCACGGCTAGCTTGAGCGGAGTCCGATCTCGACCCGATCGGCTAGGCTGCCTCACTTGAGACATACACTTCAATTACAATCTCTCTTCCCTTTTTATCCGGGGTTCAATATCAACATACTACCACCATGTGTGCGGCATGGCGTCCGATCTCGGCCCGATCAGCTAGGCTGCCTTACCAAGGCGTTTCCCTTTTCCATCAATCATCTCAATTCAACTTTTGTTTCATATATATCGTTCCATAGGCACATGGGGACACAACTATCACATCATATATTTGGCACTAGGCCACATCTCACATCATTCCCAATTTCAATGTTAGATTAGTAATTCAAGATAATAAGTGCACACAAGAGCAATTAAAATTGTAGGCATAGAGGAGACTTCACATAGATGGCACAACATATGCAGCTTCTATTTCAATTTAAGGTCTAAGCATTTCAATTCATGATCCATAGTCCTTGCACCTTTTCAAGTTATCAAGTATAGAATATTGATCATATTGAGACATACTTTCCATGCATATGAGGTTGCAACACCAATTCAAGTGAAAGAACAATCAATACAACAATTCAATTTTTATCTTACCGTATTCACACAACCACCGATAAAGCTCAATTTCTAAAAGACGGGGTTTTAGCCATACATACCTGTTTAAGCTTTCCTTACGTTACTACGACGTTCCGAAAATTCTAGCAATCCTAATCTACTTTGAGACATAACAAAATTGAACACAAATTAGGAAGGTATTCATGGTTGCAACTCATTTGAGCATTTTATCAAATACTAGTTGAGCATCTTGATTTCAAATCTCTTTTACAAGGTTTCCTTCATTCCCCAACCCAATCTTTTCTTATTTATGTTCAACAATCTTCCCACAAACCTAATTTGTACATGCATGTATACATAATACTATTACACCCAAGAATCATACCTCAATAACCCATCTTATACCCCAAACTCGAAATTAAAGTCTAATGTATAGAACCTTACCTCTTAGATGAAGAACATGTGATTGGGTTCTTTGATTCTTGAAGACTTGAGCAAGAGATGGGTGATTATGAAGCTAGGTCCCTCCTTTCTCTCTCTATATGCTCTCATCTCTCTCTAAAATCAGTAGGAAATGACCCCAAAATGAACCCCAAAGCCTATATATTAAAATGGGGTCGGGTTATAAAAATAGGAAAAATAAGCCTCCGAAATCGGGTCTGCGATCGCAGAATGGACCGCAAACCAAGAATGTGGGCCGCAGAATGCATCGCAAAATAGGTGCCCAAAACTGGGCAACACTGGCCCAATTTGCGACAGATCTGCGATCGCAAAGTCAAAAATGCGACAGATTTGCGATCGCAGATTCGACACAGGATCGCATTTTTCCAGCCTTTGGTAATTTGATCATAACTTTGTGTAGGAATGTCCAAATGACGAACGGTTTGAAGCGTTAGAAACTAGACTCAAAGACCTTTCATTTGATAGGTTATTCATCACATAAAACCTTATACATATTTAGATATTCTCGTTCAAAGTATGGACTAGTGCAAGTACCTTTGGAATCTTAGCCTATTATGAAATTTTTCCCATTTGGCTTACACTTAGGCCTCTCCTTGGACCCCACCTTACTTAATATATGACTCATACACTTGTTTACCAAATCCAATTGATGCCCATCATGTTAATAGCACATAAAACATTATAATTAGCCTACATGGCACCACGGAATCCTAATTTACTTAACAAAATTTTCTGGGGCCTTACATTCTCCCCCGCTTAGGATCAGTCGTCCTCGAATGAGGAGTAGAGTCCGACTTAAACGCTTAACATAATAAATCTCTTTTCTCACCTACCTCAAGTCCCTAAATTTTGACTAACTCCTAAACTTTTCAGAAATTTCGGCAGAGTCTCCTTTGTAACTAGGCCTATCCACCTGCCAGAGAACCACCAAAACCATCCTAAAAACACATCCACAACTCGACAAGGCACCACAATGTATATATCAATAACATGAACCTCAGCATTACAAGCACTACATTATCATAACGACACCTGAACATGGACTGCACATATTTAGATCATAACACCTATAAGCTACCTTTCAAGTCAAAGCTTATTAATATACAATCAAGCGAAAATATTTTCCTTCCACGACACTTTCGGCCTTCAAGGTGGCCTCCTCGACTCGTAAGCTTTGCCATGACACATTCACGGAAGCAATCCCAACCCCTAAACTTATCTAACAAGGATGTCAGCTAGACACCTCGCATAAGCTAACTATCCATCAACATTCACCTTCAATAATTTACACCAGGATGATACACAAATGATCTCCACCTACCTTTTTAGACATAGACATGTGAATACACAAAATATATGGCGAACAACTATGGGGACTTCATACTCCTAGTGCGGCCTAGTGTGGAATACACTTACGCAACCTTTATTATCAACTCACATAACATCTTCAAGGGAAAATATTGAGAATAACTTGTTCACCCTTCTAAACTCTAAATCTCTAGGCGAACCCTTCTCACTAAACCCTTGATGACTTTTGACGGTTAATCTAAGATGTGCTAACATAAACTGACCATAAAATTACCTATCGAATATATGTGATCACTCGGGGATGCTCCCTCTTGACATGTTTGAACTTCAATATCCAATTGATTTAATGCAATGAGGAGCAACGGAGTTCAAGGTTGGGATGGAATTATTCAGGAATCCATTTATGCGCCGAGCAGAGTATTTCACGAGGTTATATGCTAAGAGACACTAAGATTACTATTAACAATACTTACATGATTAATCTTTGTGACGACATCAATTATTAGACAAATAAGGCATAGGGGTAACTCGTACATTGGCAATAGGAACCATTAAGGAGGAATATTCAAGTAAGTGACCCAGTCATCTCCTGGAGTGTAGGGAAAATCCGTTTATCAAGAATGAGAATACTCTGGCACCGTGAATGCGATATGGGTTTCAAAATACATGAATTTGGATTACACTCTTAACACTAACTGACAAACGGAATCTATGCCACAAGCCCATGAGGATGGAAAGAAGTTGAACACTTATGGGATTATCATATTTGAAACGGCTTATCCCTTCCGGATAATTGATCCTATATGAGAGAACAAAAGATACGCCTACTTGTCTTCCAAATCAATACGCTCATGATATGTGCAAAAAACTAAAGGCATCCAATCTCAACCTTTCACGAGTGAAACCACATAGCTAGGAACTCCTACCGCAGGGGTGAAATCATGTATTGGTTAGAGGGGTTTTAATGGTTGACGTAACGCTCCGGGAGGAAAGACAATTAAAACTCCTATCCTCCTTAAGGAGGTGAAATGCCAGGGGTAGAAAAATTTCCCGCACATGACAATGACGTTGTCAATAATCCTAGAAGCCAAGTGAGTAGAAGGCCATGTAACCCATCCAATCCGACCCATTTAAGACTTTTGAAAACGGGACACACTTTGGTTCGAAATCATGGCAATATAAGCTTGAAATTTAAGGAAAATCATTACTTTTGAAACCCATGAGACAAGCCCTCGTAGTCCTAGAGAATCGTCAACATTGGCAAGAAATTACTTAAAATCATTACGAGCTAGTATAGAATAAGGCCTCGAAGCGACCGTATGAATAATTATGAAAGGGTGAGAAGTCTTGATGCACTTATCGGAGAGGAGTAACCTAAGTTATCTAGTCATAGGACAAGTAGAGCATGTAGATGATTGTTAGAAGAGCATCTACAAGGAATACCATCAATATTTATTTATTCTAACAAAAGGAATATGTCCCCATCCTTAATGCTATAAGACTTCCTCATTGATGCCATGAAACATAAATGAATTTTACAATGAGAGTTATCAGATGAAATAGATAGTAGGGTAGCAAAACTAATGAGCACCATTTGGAACCAACAAGCTTAAAACCAAGTTGAAGACATTAGAAGTCTGTAGAAAAGGAGAAATTTGCCCACTCTCAGGGCGCTTGTAGAGTACATAAAAGTGAGGTTAATTAAATTAGATCATATAGTTGGATAACTAGTCGATACATTGAGATAATATCGCATTGAAGATTACGGGTAAACAACACATGATGCAAGACAAATTAAAAGAAAGTGAGACAGCCTTATGGAAGTAACCTTTACATTGTAACCACTAGGAATGGTGGTAATATAAAGCGATTACGAGAAGCTACATCTTTGAAAGAAGATCTCTGTATGTAGTCACGTGATGTATAGCTCCAGAATTCAAAAATCCGATTATGTTTAGCAACTCAACTTCACAATGAAGCACTATAGCACACTTCTACACAACCAACTATTACCAGCCAAATTAAGAGACGCTATAAGGCTTGATTGGGAGAAAAGTTTTGGCATACGAATGTGTTACTAGGTTTATTGCTCCTTGGTCAACCCAAAACCAAAGGCGAGAGTTAGACTGATAAGCAGATCGTTGGACTAGCACATGTGTAGATAATCCATTATCGAAAGGAGATCATTCAATCTCAGTAATTGCGGCATGCTATCAACCCTTAATGAACTTGAAGTGAGGTGGGAACCCAATGAGATAGTATAAAATAATTATGGAAGGTTTGCAGATGTTCATAATGAGTTCTCCATGGATTTTGACTTGAGAAATACCTAGATGCTAATGAAAGACAGAAAGACAAGAGAAACAGACATTGTGCTACAATAAGATAACCTCCAAAGGTGCGCTTGGTCTTAACGGAGAGCCTAGTAAGGGTCCTTACGAGAAAGGAAGTGTTACAATGACACATAGAAGGGTTTGTTCTGTCATGGTTATCGAACAAGTGTTAGGAAACTAGCACAATGAATTCACTAACTAAGGAACACAATTAACACATGTTGTGGAGGTGTAAAGAGAAAATAAACATTTGTTATAGGCTGGACATGCTTATGCTATATTAACTCCCAACTGCAATATACGACCACGCCACGAGCAACCACAATACTAGGACAAAGTGAGCTACTTACTGCGGGATGTCCCAAGTGGACACGAAAGTTATGGCGACACAAGATCTTCCTATGACGGGGATGTGAGGATCTCAATTTTCAGAGAGACTTTATGCACACGGTGACCATTTTGATTTACATGCACTCATGTGATAGGTGTTAAGGTATGCTCTTATGTTACTAGATAGTGAGAAGCTTTCATGATGATATTCGCAAGAGAGTAACATATAAGCCATATACACAACTGAGTAAAAGAGTGACTCGAGAAGGATCGCAACACTGGGATGCTGTACATGGAACTCGACACCACATAGGTAAACTTTACGACGGTGCATGCATAGGCACAAGTGGGCAGATGTTGTCCATTTCAATAAAATATTCTGTAAGAAATTCATCAGGTATAGTCCCTTGTTAAGAATTTAGGAAATGCAAGTCGGAAGTATTAATCCTAGAATCATTGTCATAACCCCATTCAAGGACACAATTATAGAACTTAATTCCACAAGAATGTAAATAAGAGGATTTGTAATAGAGTGGATTCACGAATAAAGCATCTCGTTCAAAGAGTCGATACATGCAATGTTTTGTTATTCAACACCTTGTTAAGACCATGTTTATGAGAATTCTTCAATATAGATGCACATATACAACGAGTAGAAATTTTGATCTGACTCACTTAATGACTTTAGGTTGGTATGGCAATAGCTTAATCGATACCCCTCGACTCCACATCCCTAACGTACGTAGGTAACATACTGATATACTACATGATCTGGTGGTGCAGAGACATTAATAGGAACAAGGGTACTCCCCTTAGCAACAAGTTCTACCAATCCCTCCATGGCTCGATATATTCTCCTAACAAACGCTTGGGCAATCTCCTGCATATTCAATGGTGGGGGCGTTCCCTCCTTTCTGCTTCCAAAATCATGAATTACTCATCTTGAGATTAAGACATAGAATGGAAATTAGCTCCCTATCTTGAGCTCTACTGCACGATCTGGAGTATCAAAGAAGGGTGAAATTCCTAAATGTCTGAATAGCCTCCAACTTATAGATGTGGTAGATTACACACCGATAAGATGGACTCTACTAGACACGGCTCCAAGACATCCTAGGAGACTTTAAAACCTTAGGCTCTGATACCAAGTTTGTCACGCCCCAAAATTCGAGGAGCGAGACTGGCGCTCAACCGAGTGAAACCGACTAAGCAAGCCTGTTAGGTTTCATTCTACCCAAACTAATTCATGAATAAATAGGAGATGGACTCCATTAATCAAACTCTATAAACATGTCATTAACGATTTCCATTTCATTTTCATTAGCAACTTCATTCACAATTTTGAAGACATTACAAGTATTATACATCATTGCCAAACATCAATATTTCTATTTTAATTCCAATACCCGACACTATCCACAACCTGTCTACGGAGCCTCTAAATACAACTGAAGAATAATATGGAAATGCCGGCAACAAGGCTCCGGCTATACCTCAAATACAAAGTACATGATTAACAGATAAAACAGGACCCCAAAATGAAGTGGGGCTCACCAAGTCAGCTGAAAGGATGATGCGGCACTAGCTGCGACCAACACTACCTGCTATAGAAACACCTACATCCATATAAATACGCAGCGCCGCCGGAAAAAGGGACGTTAGTGCCATCGAATAGCACTAGTATGTATAACTAAACACCATCTAGTTAGAAAGAACTTTCATACAAAGATAAGGAAATCACAAATATAACCCAAAAGCTTTAAACGATCACAACATTATCAATAATAAAGAATCATACAATTTTTACATCATGTTTCCATAGCCTTTAGTGTGGGGCATTTCATATTGTTCATCCTTGTTCGCTATACCACGGCTAGCTTGAGCGGAGTCCGATCTCGACCCGATCGGCTAGGCTGCCTCACTTGAGACATACACTTCAATTACAATCTCTCTTCCCTTTTTATCCGGGGTTCAATATCAACATACTACCACCATGTGTGCGGCATGGCGTCCGATCTCGGCCCGATCAGCTAGGCTGCATTACCAAGGCGTTTCCCTTTTCCATCAATCATCTCAATTCAACTTTTGTTTCATATATATCGTTCCATAGGCACATGGGGACACAACTATCACATCATATATTTGGCACTAGGCCACATCTCACATCATTCCCAATTTCAATGTTAGATTAGTAATTCAAGATAATAAGTGCACACAAGAGCAATTAAAATTGTAGGCATAGAGGAGACTTCACATAGATGGCACAACATATGCAGCTTCTATTTCAATTTAAGGTCTAAGCATTTCAATTCATGATCCATAGTCCTTGCACCTTTTCAAGTTATCAAGTATAGAATATTGATCATATTGAGACATACTTTCCATGCATATGAGGTTGCAACACCAATTCAAGTGAAAGAACAATCAATACAACAATTCAATTTTTATCTTACCGTATTCACACAACCACCGATAAAGCTCAATTTCTAAAAGACGGGGTTTTAGCCATACATACCTTGTTTAAGCTTTCCTTAAGTTACTACGACGTTCCGAAAATTCTAGCAATCCCAATCTACTTTGAGACATAACAAAATTGAACACAAATTAGGAAGGTATTCATGGTTTCAGCTCATTTGAGCATTTTATCAAATACTAGTTAAGCATCTTGATTTCAAATCTCTTTTACAAGGTTTCCTTCATTCCCCAACCCAATCTTTACTTATTTATGCTCAACAATCTTCCCACAAACCTTATTTGTACATGCATGTATACATAATACTATTACACCCAAGAATCATACCTCAATAACCCATCTTATACCCCAAACTCAAAATTAAAGTCTAATGTATAGAACCTTACCTCTTAGATGAAGAACATGTGATTGGGTTCTTTGATTCTTGAAGACTTGAGCAAGAGATGGGTGATTATGAAGCTAGGTCCCTCCTTGCTCTCTCTATTTGCTCTCATCTCTCTCTCTAAAATCAGTAGGAAATGACCCCAAAATGAACCCCAAATCCTATATATTAAAATGGGGTCGGGTTATAAAAATAGGAAAAATAAGCCTCCGAAATCGGGTCTGTGATCGCAGAATAGACCGCAAACCAAGAATGTGGGCCACAGAATTCATCGCAAAATAGGTGCCCAAAACTGGGCAACACTGGCCCAATTTGCGACAGATCTGCGATCGCAAAGTCAAAAATGCGACAGATTTGCGATCGTAGATTCGACACAGGATCGCATTTTTCCAGCTTTTGGTAATTTTATCATAACTTTGTGTAGGAATGTCCAAATGATGAACGGTTTAAAGAGTTAGAAACTAGACTCAGAGACCTTTCATTTGATAGGTTATTCATCACATAAAATCTTATACATATTTAGATATTCTCGTTCAAAGTATGGACTAGTGCAAGTACCTTTGGAATCTTAGCCTATTATGAAATTTTTCCCATTTGGCTTACACTTAGGCCTCTCCTTGGACCCCACCTTACTTAATATATGACTCATACACTTGTTTACCAAATCCAATTGATGCCCATCCTGTTAATAGCATATAAAACATTATAATTAGCCTACATGGCACCACGAAATCCTAATTTACTTAGCAAAATTTTCTAGGGCCTTACAGAGCATGGGACCGCACCTGCGTGATCGCAGATGCGGGGTTTCGACCGCATAAGCGGCTTTTGAGGTTTAATTGAAAACCACACCTGCGATGGATTTTCCGCAAGTGCAGCGTCACAGGAGCGACTTACGGACTCAGATGCGGATGTTCTGGGCAGAAGGTATATAAGATCTTCTTCGCGAATTTCAGTTCATATTCCACCATTTTTGGACAGCATTGGAGCTTTTGAGGGCGATTTTGAGGAGGAATTCAAGGGTTTATCAGCAAGGTAAGTGGGTTGAGCCCTAATACTTGTATATATGATGATTACCCGTTGTTTAATCATGAAATTTGGGGAAAATTAGGGATGAAATTGGGAAATTAGGGCTTGAAATTGGAGAGTTTAATTTGAGGATTTGAGGGGTCATTCCACGTCGGATTTTGATGGTTTTGGTATGTATAGACTCATGAGTGAGAGGAGTTTCTAGCTTTGTAATTTATATCGGATTCCGAGACGTGGGCGTGGGGGCCAGGTTTGAGTCCGATTCGGGATTTTTGGTCTAATTTGATAATTTTCGTGGGAAATTCATTTCTTTAGAGTATATTGATGATGATATACTGATTTTGGTTAGATTCGGAGCATTTGGAGGCCGAGTCGAGAGGAAAGAGCATCGCGGGTTAGAGTTTTGTCCAGTTTGAGGTAAGTAATGATTGTAAATCTTGTCCTGAGGGTATGAAACCCCGGATTTCACATCGTTTCACTATTTTGAGGTGCAAGCATGCTCGATGACGAGCGTGAGGGCATGCACCGTTGGGGATTGTGACTTGGTCCGTCCCGTAGCAACTATTAAGTTGCATATTTGACTGAAAACTATTTGATACTTATATGTTTTGGAAAGTATTACTATGTTTTGGGCTGAATGCCATATTTAGGCCTCGTGCCAAGCTGTTTGGACCCTTAGGGGCTTTTTTCTACTATTCCTTACTGTTTTGAGTTAATATATGTACCCAGTCATGCTATGTTTTTACTGATTTCCTAACTCAGTCTTATTTACTCTGTTTTGATGCATAAAATGATATTTCGGGCTGAGCACCCTATTTTACTATTAGCCCGAGTGGCTTGAGAGGTTTCTGACTGAGTGAGGCCGAGGACCTGTGCTGTGAGGATATTGTGGGATCACAGCATTTTATTACTGATTTGTGATCTTGAGAGGCCGAGGGCCTGATTTACTATGCCACGAGATGGCTTGTTATAGCGCTTGGGCTGTAGGAGCCCCTCCGGAGTCTGTACACCCCCAGTGAGCGCGGTTACCCCGAGTGAGTGATATGATGCTCCCCGAGGGGCTGTTCTTGATTCGAAATTGATGATAAAAGTTGTACATATCTATATAATATAGAAAGAAGAAAAGAGAGAAAGAAGGATTCTTTCCTGTGTTGTGACCGAGGGGCTGATTACGAGCGATTGTGAGGTTTCCCGAGGGGCTGATTCTGAGAGATGTTATGCCCGAGGGGCAGTTTATAATACATGTTTTGCCCGAGGGGCTATTCATGATTTTCATCACTTCTACTCTAAACTTCATTGAACCTCTTCTGAAACTGTTGGAAAAAAATATCTTCAAATGATTTTATTGAAATTGGATTTTTACGAGATGATTTGATTTATATACTGTTTTGAAAGCATACCGTACTTACTGTAATTTTATGACGTGGATTTATGTGTTTCTTACTGCTCAGACTTTATTTACTTTTATCACTTACTGAGTTGGCGTACTCACATTACTCCCTGCACCTTGTGTGCAGATCTAGGAGTTGTGGGACGTGATAGCGAGTGCTGATCTTTCATCCGTTGCGGATATTCGCAGTCGGCAAGGTAGCTGCATGGCGATTGCAGCCTTGCTCTTCTCCCTTTTATCTTCCTTAGACTATATTAGTGTTTTCGAGACTGTGATAGTCTTAGTTGTATTCAGACAGTCCTTAGTAGATGCTCGTGACTTGTGACACACCGATGTTGGGCCTTTGTTCTTTCCGCAATTGTTATTTAGACTTATGCTGGGAAGTTTTACTACTTAGTAGCTAAAAAACATCTTTATTAGGAAATGTCGATTTGTTTTGCGATTGTGTCGTCTGGCCTAGTTCTATCATAGGCTCCATCACGATCGGGTTGGTTTTGGGATCGTGACAAGTTGGTATCAGAGCCTAGGTTACATAGGTCGCACGGGTCATGAGCGGGTTTAGTAGAGTCTTGTGGATCGGTACGGAGACGTCTGTACTTATCTTCGAGAGGTTGCAGAACCTTTAGGAAAAACTTCACCTTCTTCAATTCTTGTCGTGCGAATCTGTTGATTCTGGTAACTAAACTTCTGTTATTATATTCTCTCACAGATGGTGAGGACACGTGCTACCGGCCAGGACGGACGACCACCAGTACCACTAGTTGGGGACACTAGAGGCCGAGGTCGTGGTCCAGGCCGTGGTAGGGGCAGGGGTGTAGCCCGCACAGCAGCTAGGGCAGCACCTGCAGATCCACCAGCCGCCCCAGTTCATGATCAGGTCCCAGTTATGGACGCTCCAGCAGGACGAGCTCAGGCACCGGTTGTGCGTATTGTTATCCTAGGCCTTCAGGAGGCCCTAGCCCAGATTCTATCAGTGTGCACTGGCCTGGCTCAGGAGGTCTTAGTTACTACGGCCACAGCTACTTCTCAGGCTAGGGGAGGCACTCAGACTCCCGCTGCTCGCACACCTGAGCAGGTTGTACAGGGACATCAGACACCGGGGGCATCTCCAGCCCAGCCGGTTGCAGTTGCTCAGGACTATGTAGCTCCTGTTATGCCAGAGGACGAGCAGCACAGATTGGAGAGGTTTGGGAGACTCCAGCCTCCGTCATTTAGTGGTGTTGAGGGTGAGGATGCACAGGGTTTCTTGGATAAGTGTCAGAGGATGTTTTGGACCGCTGGTATCTGGAGACCAGTGGCATCTCATTAACTACTTTCCAGTTCTCCGGGGCTGCACTTAGTTAGTGGGAGGCTTACGAGAGGCGTAGGACGGTTGGCACAGCGCCCCTTTCTTGGCAGCAGTTCTCCGTTCTCTTTCTGGAGAAGTTTGTACCTGAGTCTCGCAGAGAGGAGCTGCGCAGGTAGTTCGAGCAGCTTCGTTAGGGTGATAGGTCTGTTACACAGTATGAGATGCGGTTCTCCAAGTTGGCTCGTCATGCGATCTGGTTGGTTCCCACGGACAGAGAGAGGATCAGGAGGTTTATAGATGGTCTCGATTTTTAGCTTCGGTTGCTTATGACCAGAGAGAGAGTATCTAGTGCCACTTTTGATGAGGTTGTTGACATAGCTCGATAGATTGAGATGGTTCGTGGTCAGGAGAGGGTTAAGAGGGAGGCCAAGAGGCCTCATGGTCAGGGTGGATTCAGTGGTGCTCCTCATGGGGGTCAGTTTCAGCACGGCAGAGGCCGTCCATTCAGGCATGCTCAGTCAGCTCGCCCAGTTCACCGTGGGGCATCATCGGGCTATGGTTCTTACAGTTCTCATCAGGGCCATTCATCACTTAGTGCCCTTCCAGCTCAAAGTTCGTCCCATGCTCCATTAGTTCAGGGCTCTTCCATGCCAGGTTCTTTTGCTAGTCATCTCGGTGCTAGGGGTTCCCCTCAGTTCCCATCTCCAGCACCGGGGAGTTTATATGAGTGTGGAGAGTTGGGGCATATGTGGAGGCACTGTCCTCGTTGTCATGGGGGTCCGCCTCAGCAGAGGAGTCAGCAATCGACTTCAGCACCAGTTACTTCACCACCCACCCAGTCAGCTAGAGGTCGAGGACAGTCGGCTAAGGGTCGCCCCAGAGGGAGAGGTCGGTCAGGTGGTGGTCAGGCTCGTTTCTATGCACTTCCAACTAGACCAGATGCTATTGCTTCCGATGGTGTGATTATAGGTATTTGTCTCAGTCTGCCACAGAGATGCCTCTGTGTTATTTGACCTTGGTTCCACTCTTTCATATGTATCAGCATATTTTGCTCGTTATTTAGATACGTCCCATGAGTCTCTTGTTTCATTTATTTGTGTATCTACTCCGGTGGGCGATACTATTGTTGTGGACCGCGTATATCGGTCGTGTTTGGTGACTATTGGGTGTTTGGAGACCCGAGTGGACCTTCTGTTGCTTTGTATGGTTGATTTTGATGTGATATTGGGCATAGATTGGCTATCTCTGGGTCGTGCTATTTAGGACTCTCATGCTAAGACGGTGATGTTGGCCATGCCGGGTGTGCCACGGATTGAGTGGTGAGGTTCGACGGATAATGTTCCTAGTAGGGTGATTTCATTTTTGAAGGCCCAACGGATGGTTGGGAAGGGTTGTCTTTCTTACCCGGCCTTCGCGAGGGATGCTAGTGAAGAGACTCCTACCATTGATTCAGTCCTGGTAGTGAGGTATTTTCCAGATGTGTTTCCTGCAGACCTGCCAGGCATGCCACCGGACAGGGATATTGACTTTGGTATTGATTTGGTGCCGGGCACTCAGCCAATTTTTATTCCATCGTATCGTATGGCACCGGCGGAGTTGAAGAAGTTGAAGGAGCAGCTTCAGGAACTCCTTGATAAGAGGTTTATTCGGCCTAGTGTGTCGCCTTGGGGTGCGCCTGTTCTATTTGTGAAGAAGAAGGATGGCACGATGAAGATGTGCATTGATTATAGGCAGTTGAACAAAGACACAATCAAGAACAAGTATCCTTTGCCTCGTATTGTTGATTTATTTGACCAGCTTCAGTGAGCGAGGGTGTTCTCCAAGATTGATCTCAGGTCGGGGTATCACCAGTTGAAGATCAGGGACTCGGATACTCATAAGACAGCTTTCAAGACCTGATATGGTCAGTATGAGTTCCTTGTGATGTCTTTTGGGCTGACCAATGCCCCAGCAGCGTTCATGCATTTGATGAACAGCGTGTTTCGGCCCTATCTTAACTCGTTTGTTATTGTATTCATTGATGATATTCTGGTGCACTCGCTAGTCAGGACGAGCATGCCGAGCATTTGAGAGTTGTATTGCAGCGGTTGAGGGAGGAGAAGCTTTATGTAAAGCTCTCCAAGTGTGAGTTTTGGCTCAGTTCAGTGGCTTTCTTGGGGCACGTGGTGTCTAATGAGGGTATTCAGGTTGATCTGAAGAAGATAGAGGCAGTTCAGAGTTGGTCCAAACCGTCCTCAGCCACAGGGATTCTTAGCTTTCTTGGTTTGGCGGGTTATTACCATTGGTTCGTTCAGGGATTTTCATCTATAGCATCACCCTTGACCAAAGTGTCTCAAAAGGGTGCTCTTTTCAGGTGTCGGATGAGTGTGAGGCAAGCTTTCAGAAGCTCAAGACTTCCTTGCCCACAGCTCCAGTGTTAGTGTTGCCATCAGATTCAGGTTCATATACAGTATATTACGATGCTTCATGAGTTGGTATTGGATTTGTGTTGATGCATGAGGGTAGAGTGGTTGTTTATGCTTCTCGTCAGTTGAAGCCCCATGAGAAGAACTACCCTGTTCACGATTTGAAGTTGGCTGCCATTGTTCACGCGTTGAAGATTTGGAGGCATTATCTCTATGGTGTGTCTTGTGAGGTGTTTATCGATCATTGTAGCCTCCAGCACTTGTTCAAGCAGAAGGATCTCAATTTGAGGCAGCGGATATGGTTGGAGCTGCTAAAAGACTATGATATTACTATCTTGTACCATCCGGGGAATGCCAATGTAGTGGCCGATGCCTTGACTAGGAAGGCAGTGAGTATCGGCAGTTTGGCGTATTTTCCTGTTGGGAGGAGACCTCTTGCAGTTGAACTTCAGGCCTTAGCCAATCGGTTTGTGAGGTTGGATATTTTGGAGCCCAGTCGGATCTTAGCTTGTGTGGTTTCTCGGTCTTCCTTGTTAGATCGCATTAGAGAGCGCCAGTATGATGATCCTCATTTGCTTGTCCTCAAGGACAGAGTTCAACACGACGATGACAGAGATGTGACTATTGGTGATGATGTGGTATTGTGGATGCAGGGCTGGATATGTGTGCCCAATGTAGATGGGATTCGGGAGTTGATTCTGGAGGAGGCCCATAGCTCGCGGTATTTCATCCATCCAGGTGCCGGGAAGATGTATTAGGATTTGAGATAGCATTACTGGTGGAGAAGAATGAAAAAAGATATAGTGGGGTATGTAGCTCGATGCCTCAATTGTCAGCAGGTGAAATATGAGCATCAGAGATCGGGTGGCTTGCTTCAGCAGATGGATATTCCAGAGTGGAAGTGTGAGCGGATCACCATGGATTTCGTAGTTGGACTCCCACGGACTTTGAGGAAGTTTGATGCTATTTGGGTGATTGTGGATCGGCTGACCAAGTCCGCGCACTTCATTTCTGTGTGTACTACCTATTCTTCAGAGCGGTTAGCTGAGATTTATATCCGAGAGATTGTTTTCCTGCTTGGTCTCCCAGTTTCTATCATTCAGATAGAGGTACTCAGTTTACATCGCAGTTTTGGAGAGTCGTGCAGCGAGAGTTGGGTACTCAGGTTGAGTTGAGCACAGCTTTTCACCCTCAGACGGATAGGCAGTCCAAGCGCACTATTCAGATATTGGAGGACATGTTGCGCGCTTGTGTCATTGATTTTTGGGGTTCATGGGATCAGTTTCTACCGCTCGCGGAGTTTGCATATAACAGCAGTTATCAGTCGAGTATTTAGATGGCTCCATATGAGGCTTTATATAGGAGACGGTGTAGATCTCTAGTAGGTTGGTTTGAACCAGGCAAGGCCAGGGTTTTGGGTACAGACTTGGTTCAGGAGGCTTTAGACAAGGTGAAAGTGTCCAGGAGCGGCTTCGTACAGCGCAGCCGAGACAAAAGAGTTATGCTGACAGCACATGGTTAGGGAGAAGGTTCTACTGAAGGTTTCACCTATGAAGGATGTTATAAGATTTGGGAAGAAGGGTAAATTGAGTCCTCGATTCATTGGGCCTTTTGAGGTTCTTCGGGGGATTAGGGAGGTGGCTTATGAGCTTGCTTTGCCAAATAGCTTGTCGAGTGTGCATCCGGTATTTCATGTTTCTATGCTCCGGAAGTATATTGGCGATCCGTCTCATGTTTTGGATTTCAGCATGGTTCAGTTAGACGGTGATTTGACTTATGATGTGGAGCCAGTGGCTATTTTAGAGCAGGAGGTCCGAAAGTTGAGATCAAAGGATATAGCTTCAGTGAAAGTGCGGTGGAGAGGTCGGCCCGTGGAGGAGGCTACTTGGGAGACCGAGCAGGAGATGCGAAGAAGATATCCTCTCCTTTTTAAGGCTTCAGGTATGTTTCTTGACTCGTTCGAGGACAAACGTTTGTTTAAGAGGGGGATGATGTAACGACTCGGCCGGTCGTTTCATGAGTTACAGCCCCGTTTCCCCCATTTCTGCTTCCTTATGTGTTTTTCAGCTGTATTTCATCGTTTCGTGTTGGTTGTTCTATGTTCAGACTAGTCTTGGAGTGGAATGAGACACTTAGTCTCTTATTTAGAAACTTAAGTTGGAAAAAAAAAGTCAACTGGATGTTGACTTATGTGTAGAAGATCTGGGATGTGAATTCTGACGGTTCAGATAGCTTCGTTAGGTGATTTTGGACTTAGGGAAGTGTTCGGAATGTAATTTGGAGGTCCGAGGTAGAATTAGGCTTCAATCGGCGAAATTGGAAATTTGGCATTTTTCGGTCGGCAGTGGAAATCTTGATATCGGGGTCGGAATGGAATTTCGAAAATCGGAGTAGGTCCGTTATGTCATTTGTGACGTGTGTTCAAAATTTCAGGTCATTCAAGTGAGGTTTGATAGGTTTCGGCATCGTTTGCGGAATTCAGAAGTTTGGAAATCCTTAGGTTTGAATCCGAGGGTGATTTGGTGTTTTGATGTTGTTTTGAGTGTTCCGAGGGTTTGAATAAGTTTGAATGGTGATATGTGACTTGTTGGCTTATTTGGTTGAGGTCCCGAGGGCCTCGGGATGATTTTGGGAGGTTGACGGATCAAGGATGGGATTTGAGGAAGTGTTGAAGATTGTCTTCAGTTGTCATAACCGCACCTGCGGAGTGGGGACCGCAGGTGCGAGGCACGCAGAAGCGCATAAGCAGCCGCAGATGCGGCCATAGGTGAGAAGGGCAGGAGCCGCAGGTGCGCGCATGGGACCGCACCTGCGTGATTGCAGATGCGGGGTTTCGACCGCAAAAACGGTTTTCAAGGTTTAAGTGAAAACCGCACCTGCGATGGATTTTCTGCAGGTGCGGCATCGCAGGAGCGACTTATGGACCGGAGATGCGGAAGTTCTGGGCAGAAGATATATAAGATCTCCTTCGCGAATTTAAGTTCATATTCCACCATTTTTGGACAGCATTGGAGCTTTTGAAGGCAATTTTGAGGAGGAATTCAAGGGTTTATCAGCAAGGTGAGTGTCTTGAGCCCTAATACTTGTATATGTGATGATTTCCCATTGTTTAATCATGAAATTTGTGGAAAATTAGGGATGAATTTGGGGAATTAGGGCTTGAAATTTGAGAGTTTAATTTGAGGATTTGAGGGGTCATTCGACGTCGGATTTTGATGGTTTTGGTATGTATAGACTCGTGAGTGAGAGGAGTTTCTATCTTTGTAATTTTTATCGGATACCGAGACGTGGGCCCGGGGGACTGATTTGAGTCCAATTCGGGATTTTTGGTCTAATTTGATTATTTTCGTGTGGAATTCATTCCTTTAACATATATTGATGATGATATACTGATTTTTGTCAGATTCGGAGCATTTGGAGACCGAGTCGAGAGGCAAGAGCATCACGGGTTAGAGTTTTGTCAAATTTGAGGTAAGTAATGATTGTAAATCTTGTCCTAAGGGTATGAAACCCCAGATTTCACATCGTTTCACTATTTTGAGCTGACGCGCATGCTAGATGACGAGCGTGAGGGCGTGCACCGTTGGGGATTGTGACTTGGTCCATCTTGTAGCAACTATTAAGTTGCGTATTTGACTGCAAACTATTTGATACTTATTTGTTTTGGAAAGTATTACTATGTTTTGGGCTGAATGTCATATTTGGGCCTCGTGCCAAGCTGTTTGGACCCTTAGGGGCTTTATACTACTATTCCTCTCTGTTTCGAGTTAATAACAAAGTAGAAAAAAATCCGAGCCCACAAGTTTCTTGTGTTTCCTTAAGGAATTTAATCCCTTCACAATGCCCAAGGTTGCGGATTAATTCCTCTCAGGATAGAGCGGAATAACTAATCTGTGATAGCGGCACTTCAAATCACAGAATTTCGGCAAACTCAAATGGCGGAGCAAATCACACAAAATGCTTACGTTTTTTTTTTTGAAAAACCAATGCGGAATGAAGAAGATAGAGGGGAGAGATTTCAGATTTTTCGGTGGTGGAAAATGAGGCTAAGCCTCTCTATTTATAGCCAACAAAGTTGAGTCCCAACAGGTGCAAAGGTGTCTATTCATTGATAAGGTGTCTATTCAGCTACTGAATGGAACGTTTTGGTCTTTATTCAGTCGTTGGTCGCGAAAATAATTCCGCGATCTTCCAACGTGCGAAAATGATTCGGCGATCTTCCAACGCGAAAAATATTTAAAAATGAAAATGTTAAATGATGGAAAAGGAAAATAAATTTGGTCCAAAAAATTATCTATCAATCATATCAATTGACCAAATCCAAATCCGAATCAGAATCCGAATCTGAAGCCGAAGCCAAATCTGAGCCGAGCGAGCGACGACGACGACGTCGCGAGGCACCACTTCTTCTCAACTCTTTAAGAGCTAGAAGATAAGCTTCTCTATATATACACAAAGATTTTCTTTCCTTCTTCCAATGAGGGACAAAGTGCATTAGTAAAGTGAACTAATTCAAAATTTTATTTTCCTCCATTTCTTTTCCCATCATTTTCCATACACACCTCTTTTGTTATTAATAACAAAACCCAACAATCCCCCACATGAATTGGGAATGGCTATCCGAAACAAATATGCATGAAAAACTATGTGTGATTCGTAAGCAAGGATTAATCGCATCTGGATATGTAGGTTTCCCTTTGAACTTTCCGTAGTGAACATATGTCGGATATACTCGATCAATCGGTAGCTTTGAAATCTTTGAACCGTCGAACTTTGGTGTATACATAGACAACCATATGTCACACAATCAACCTTTAACCGTCTTTGGTTCTCATTGTTGTGTTCGTTTCATCCATTAACACCGCCCGATTTCATAAGTGCATAGAGAACTGGCCTTACAACATTCTCCTTGAAGCGGCTTACACTTCGCACTCATATAGGTGATTCCTAAATGTGTTATCCCGTAGATACACTATTTGATATATCCCGTAACAAACTTAGAAACCATTAAAAATCCCTAACGCTTTATCTTTGGTACTAAACATTGTCTTCATCATGAGAATGGACCAAAATTTTATTTCACAATGTTGAACCGTCACTAATGACTTTGTTTGATCTCCTTGAACCTAGATCTTGGGATCTCCAGTCTTCTAGGTAGAGTTACCTCCATAGTGACTTGTCCTCGGCCGTAGTCCCACTCATTGATCTTTAAACCATTTGACAACATTGTTTGGTCAAATTTCGCATGTCATTGTTTTGGTGCTTGTTTTAGTCCGTAAAGTGACTTAACAAGTCGACACACCTTCTTTTATTTTTCGGGAACAGCAAACCCTTCAGGTTGTTCCATATAGATTTCTTCCTCTAAATCTCCATTTAAGAAGGTTGTCTTTACATCCATCTGATGGATTTGAAGGTCATACATGGCGGCTAACGCTATTAACACCCGGATAGATGTAATCCTTGTTACCGGTGAGTATGTGTTAAAGTAATCAAGACCTTCTTGTTGTCTAAACCCTTTAACAACTAATCTTGCCTTAAATTTATCAATAGTACCGTCAGATCTCATTTTCCTCTTGAAAATACATTTAGAATCCAAAGGTTTATTTTCCGGAGGAAGATCAACCGATTCCCAAGTGTGATTACTTAATATGGATTCTATCTCACTATTGACTGCCTCTTTTCAATATTGTGCTTCCGAGGAAGACATTGCTTCTTTGAACGTTTGAGGCTCATTTTCCAATAAGAATGCCAGAAAATCTGGTCCAAAGGAAGTAACTGTCCTTTGACGTTTACTACGTCTTGGATTTTCCTTATCAAACGTACTTTCCTTTGCTTCTTCCCGAGGTCGCTTAAATTTTTCATTAGACGACTCACATTCCATTTTATATGGATAAACACTCTCAAAGAATTCAACATTATTCGATTCAATTACAGTATTAATATGAATGTCGGGATTTTCCGATGTATGAAACAGAAAACGATATGCCTTACTATTTGTTGCATATCCTACGAAAATGCAATCAACAGTTTTTAGTCCAATGTAAACCCTTTTGGGTTTAGGAACTTGCACTTTAGCCAAACACCCCCACACCTTAAAATATTTTAAGTTGGGTTTCCTTCCATTCCATTTTTCATATGGAATGGATTGCGTTTTGCTATGGGTAACCCGATTCAGTATTCGGTTAGCTGTAAGAATAGCTCCCCCCCCCCCCCCCCACAAGTTCTGAGGTAAGCCAGAACTTATTAACAAGGTATTCATCATCTCCTTTAACGTTCTATTCTTTCTTTCCGCAATTCCGTTAGATTGCGGTGAGTAAGGGGCAGCTGTTTGGTGAATAATGCCATTTTCCAAACATATTTCTTCAAAAGGAGATTCATATTCGCCGCCCCTATCACTTCTTATCATTTTGATATTTTTGTTTAGTTGCGTTTCAACTTCATTTTTGTATTTCTTGAATGCATCAATTGCTTCACCTTTACTATTAAGTAAGTAAATATAGCAATATCTAGTATTGTCATCAATGAAAGTTATGAAATACTTTTTCGCACCGCGAGATGGTATTGACTTCATGTCGCAAATATCTATGTGAATTAAGTCTAAAGGATTTGAATTCCTTTCAACTGAATTATAAGGATGCTTAACATACTTTGATTCCACACATTTTTCACATTTCAAGTTATTGCATTCAAACTTAGGCAATACTTCCAAATTAATTATTTTTCGCAAAGTTTTGAAGTTGGCGTGGCCTAAACATTCATGCCATAAATTATTTGACTCAAACAAGTAAGAAGAAGCTGAAATTTTATTCATATCAATGGCAATTACATTGAGTTTGAAAAGGTCATCAGTCAGGTAACCTTTTCCTACATACATTTCATTCTTACTAACTACAACCTTGTCGGAAAAAAAGCACACTTAAAGCCATTCTTGACTAAGTGATATCGAGACTAAATTCTTCCGCATTTCCATCATTTAGAGTCACAATCTTGCTAGAAGTCATCTTTAAAGCTATCTTGCCCGTTCCTTCAATTTTTGTAGTAGCGGAATTTGCCATAAAAACTGTCTCTTTGGGTCCAGCGGGAGCATAAGAAGTAAACAACTCCTTGTTAGCACAAACATGACGAGTTTCCCCCGAATCCATCCACCATTCTCTAGGATTTCCGACTAGGTTGCATTCTGAAACCATGTCCCACAAATCGTCTATTTCATCATTCTTCTCAATCATGTTAGCTTGACTTTTCTTCTTGTCCTTCTTTGGTGCACGACATTCAGCAGCCTTGTGTCCAACCTTTCCACAGTTGTGGCAATTACCATTGAACTTCTTCTTGCTTGGGTAATTCCTTGGTCCAGACGGCTTCTTTCTCTTTTTACTCGTTAAAGCTTCCTCAACAATATTTGCACCAATAATTGTTGAATTTCCACGAGACTTCTTTTCTGCAGCCTTGTTGTCCTCTTCAATCCTTAGGCGAACAATAGGGTCTTCAAGCGTCATCTCCTTGCGCCTATGTTTCAAGTAATTGTTAAAGTCTTTCCACATCGGAGGCAACTTTTCAATAAATGTCGCAACTTGAAACGCTTCATTTATGACCATACCCGCAATCATAAATTCAGGATTAATAATATAATCAATATCTTTAATAAAAATATTAATTCGATTTATACCTTCGGCAAGGAGGTCATGAACGATAACTTGTAATTCTTGAACTTGAGTTATGACTGACTTACTGTCAACCATTTTAAAGTCCAAGAATTTTGCGGCAACAAATTTCTTTGGTCCAGCATCTTCCCTTTTGTACTTCATTTCAAGAGCGTTCCACAACTCTTCCGAAGTCTCCATGACACTGTAAACGTTGTACAAGCCATCTTCCAAACAACTCAATATATAATTTTTGCACAAGAAGTCACGATGCTTCCATGCATCCGTGACCACAAATTGCTCATTATCCGGAGTCTCTTCTCCCAAGACTGGAACGTCCTCGCTTATAAAACGCTGCAGACTGAGAGTGGTCAGGTAGAAGAACATTTTCTGCTGCCAGCGTTTGAAGTCCATGCCGAAAAATTTTTCGGGCTTTTCTGCCGGTGCCATCGCCGGTCCAGGCGTTGTGCGACTTGAAGACGCCGTAGCCATTGCAGCAGTAGTCGTTCCAACAGAACCATTTTGGTGTTCCGTACTTGTTGTCATTTTTCTGTAAAAGAAATTGACACAAAAAAAATTAGTATCTCAGCGAAGTTTTTATATCTTCAAACCGAATACAAACAACCCAGTTTTTATATCTCGGATTGAGTAGAAAGTCACCAAGACTTTTAATCTCAAACTGGAGTAGAAAATCCGAAGATTTTAATCTCCAGAACAGGAGTAGAAAATCAGTACGATTTTAGTCTCCCAAACCAGAAAGTAAAATGAATACAGAATATTAAATTCCTTAAACTTGTTAGCAGTCTGTATTCAAAACCAGTAAATCAACGAACGTTAGTTTAAAAACAAAGCAGAAAAAAAAATTCCGAGCCCACAAGTTTCTTGTGTTTCCTTAAGGAATTTAATCCCCTCACAATTCCCAAGGTTGCGGATTAATTCCTCCCAGGATAGAACGAAATAACTATTCTGTGATAGCGGCACTTCAAATCATAGAATTTCGGCGAACCCAAATGGCGGAGCAAATCACACAAAATGCTTATGTTTTGTTTTCTAAAAACCATTACAGAATGCAGAAGATTGAGGGGAGAGATTTCAGATTTTTCGGTGGTGGAAAATAAGGCTAAGCCTCTCTATTTATAGCCAACAAAGTTGAGTCCCAACAGGTGCAAAGGTGCATGTTCGTTGATAAGGTGTCTATTTAGCTATTGAATGGAACGTTTTGGTGTTTATTCGGCTGTTGGTCGCGAAAATAATTCTGCGATCTTCCAACGCGCGAAAATGATTCCGTGGTCTTCCAACGCGCGAAAATGATTCCGCGATCTTTCAACGTTAAAAATATTTAGAAAAGAAAATGTTAAATGATGGGAAAGGAAAATAAATTTGGTCCAAAAAATTATCACTCAATCATATCAATTGGCCGAAGCCGAAGCCGAAGTCGAGCGACGACGACGGCGCGAGGCACCACTTCTTCTTAACTCTTTAAGAGCTAAAAGATGAGCATCTCTATATATACACAAAGATTTTCTTTCCTTCTTCCAATGAGGGGCTAAGTGCATTAGTAAAGTGAACTAATTCAAAATTTCACTTTCCTCCATTTCTTTTCCCACCATTTTCCATTCACACCTCTTTTGTTATTAATAACAAAATCCAACATCAACTCAATAACAATACAGTACAAATAAATACAATACAACAACCTTATAATATTAATAACCCGCAATCGTTCAACAGGAGTAAGAATGGTGCATGCGCTTATGGGGATTATATTACTTAGTACTCTCTTAATGGTAAGTAAATAAGTGCTAACCGAGCTGTCATCTCAAGACTTGGATATCAATTTCGTTCATATGTATTCATGCATCCTTCGCCAAAGTGGTAACATATCTGTGGTCTGGAGAATTAGATGCCATTTTGGTCATATTATTAACGCAACCTTGCCATTTGCCAGATGTCCTCAACATGTCACGTCCAGTCGTCCACCACATTTTTTGGATTGGATATAACAAGATATGTACTCTCCATTGTCATATGATAGTTTCTGTAAACTCTGTCTGGCTGTTCAAATAAACCTTTTCTTTTTTTGAAAAAGTGTCTAAACTATCCCTATCGTTTGCTAAATGGTTTATAAATACTTTCCGTCCATCTATCCGTCCAAAAAAATATACGACGTTAATTCTATTAACAAAAATACCCCCGCGACTAACGGCAGAATTGGTGGGTCTTTCATTTAATGGCGTGGCAATTTTTAACTGGGTCACGTGGCAATCTTTAACCAAGAATCAAATATGGGTCTTATTTTTTACCCATTTACCTGGTCCGACCCATTTACCCATTTTTCCGTGCTGGGCTTAGCAAAATTACTGTTCATCAGTGTCCTAATGAGCAAATCGTATCTATTGCTTTTCACTATTTGTTCCTAAAAGTTCAATTCTTTGCTCTCCATTCGATTTTGGTTCTAAATTTTGTGATTTATTCATCATCTAAGTTTGAACTACTGATTTGGGGCTTCAATTCGAAGAAGTAAGATTGAATTTGAGGCCACAATTGAAACCCGTCTGTGCCGAGGTCAACGAAGAAGCTAAGTTTCGTTTGAAATCTGAAAATTAGGGCTTCAAATTCGATTGGATGTTCATGATTCTAGTTGGAAACATCATTTTGAAGCCGAATCTGAAGGATTAGGATCGATTTGAGTGATTTTCTAGGGTTTTGAGTTGAAATTTTTTGAACGGGTTCTCGACGTAGAAGACGAATTGGGTTCCTTCGATTCTGTGGGCGATTGTTCAAATTGGTTTCTTGGGTTTGTTCGGATTGTTGAGACGAGCTTGTGGTTACATTTTGAGTTTGGATTGAAGCTGGGTTTGAGTTTTTGGTCGGACCAAGAATCAAGAAGCCATTTTTGTCAATACTGCCATTTTTTATGCTTATGCTATCTCTTTCTATGTGATTTTGTTGCAAAAGTGAGAGAAAACATAGATAATGGGGAGGGTCTAACATTTCTGATATCTTCTTTGATTTTTTTAGACATATATTTCTTTGTTCATCCAAGAGACAAAAGGATACAGTATCACAATTTCTGGGAGATTGTTACAGGCAAATTTTGTATAGAAAAGTATGTTCTCTGTGTGTTTGTGAATTGAAAAAGTAAAGAAAAACAGCGCAATTTTCTGGGAGATTGTTTACAGACATATTTGCAAAGAATAGTATGTTCTCTACGTGTGTATGTATCTTTGCCCTTCAGTTGTGCTAGAGATGTATGTGATACGTTTCAATTTCCATTTACATCAAGATTAACTCCATCATCATATGTGTGTCCTGCCTAAAGACCAAAATCCCGTGTCCTTCACTGCTGCAGGAGTTCTTGGCATGTTCATTTCCCAAAGATTGGGTTTATTATTGGAGAAGAGAAAGGGGGAGGTCAGATGAGTGGGAATGGGTGTGAGATACCACCCATTTCTGTAAATGGGTCGAATAAGGTAAATGGGTTGAAATAATATCCAATTTTTGTTCCAGTCAAAGGTTGCCACGTGGCCTACTTAAAAATTGCCACGTCATTAAATGAAAGACTCACCAATTCTGCCGCTAGTCGCGGGGATATTTTTGTTAATAGAATTAACGTCGTATATGTTTTTGGACGAATAGATGGATGGAGGGTATTTATAAACCAATTAGCAAATGATAGGGGTAGTCTTGGCCCTTTTCCGGTTCCTTTTTTTCCCCCTAGTAAAACTTGTTTTGGAATATTTATACGTGAAGCCAGCGTAAAAAAAAAAAAAAGAATATTAGATTTATAAGTAATTATTAAACTAACTGTTGGCAATTATATCAAAGTTAATGGTTTCTGGGGCCAAAGGATTATTTGAGATTAGTTCAATAAACTATAAAAACATGCGTAAATTTTATTTTCTTCTTTTGATAACCACCTGGACAATAAACTGTACTCAACGAGATCCACGAATCCCTTTTTTTTTTTTTTTTTTTGTTCTCCGCAAATGAAATACTTCAATAAACTATACAAACACGAGCAATTATCAACTGAGATGTGATAATTACTATTAAACTATATATAAAAAAATTAAATCGACATAAATCATCACGTTATCTGACATCTGAAACATGATAATACAAAATTTATCGAAATTGGAATGTAACCGCGCGTCATAACAGTTAATGATGAAAGACAGAAAGAAGAAATGCAATTGTAGCTCTAAATAATTCGCGAGAAATTAGTTTGCCTAAGTATTTCCTTCATAATAAATGTGAACAAATTAGATCACTTACCTTACTAAGCTAAGATTTGTTGAAGGAATCTTTTAATTCTACGGGTGACAAAATTAACTCATAAAAATATGACCCGCCCAACCTACTCATATTTCCAAGGCGGGTTAATTTATGTACAGTTCAAACATCCATTTGACTATAGATTTTGACTATATTTTCCAAAAAAAAAATTAAAAAATATTATTTGTTCATGGAATATGATTGGATTTTTAATTTTCTCAAAAACTGCCCTAAATCAGTTTTTGGTTGTAATTTTTTTTTCTCTTACAAAATTTCCTTTTTTTCTTCAAATAAAATGCATGTCCAAAAACTTTAACTTCCAAAAGTTATTTTTCAACACAATTTCGAAAACTCTTCTTTCAAGTTTCAACCAAATTTATGTACGAACACTTGCTAAGTCATCCCATCTAAAGGTTGAGCTGATTTGGGTGAAATATGCAGCTCAATTTGATCCATTAGTAAACTTATCAAAATATTTTTTTTTTAAAAGTTTGATATGCTACACATAACCATAATAACGAATATATATATATATATATATATATATAACTAAACGAGTTATAAGGAAAAAAAAATTAAAACTTGGTTAGGGTTAATATGACCAATTACTTAGCCTATATTTAATTTGACCCAATCCGTCCAAATACCAAGTAATGCAAAAAAAGAAATTTCTACCGAAGTATTCATTCCCCAATTTAGTACTTTCACCATAAGCATTTCTCCTAATTAGAATGATCTTAATCATGCTGCACACACCAAGTTATGGGCAGATTCAACAATTTAAACACCTTGGATTTTGAATTAAGAGAATTCTGAACTGTATTCCAACTCTATCTATAGTTGTTTTTTTTGCACATATTACGATTGGCGGAATAAGGGATAACAATCTCAGGATACAATGCAATCTCGGATTTAATTGACACTATTATTGAGGGTGGAATAACAATCCCGAAATTAAACGTGACTTGATACAATGGTGGATATTGGTATAACTTTATTTGAAAACCACCATATGCATGTTTGCCAACCTAAATATATGACCTCAACGGCTCAACCGTGGCTTCACCGGTAGTATTTAATGCAGAATGCTTTAGCACAAAAAAAAAAAAAAAAAAAAAAAAAAAAAGCCACCTTTATTTGTGATATCAACCACTACATCCCCAAGAAAACGATGATGCCCTACTTTTTTTTTATTCTTTTGGCAAACCCCATTTGGGTCACGAAAGCAAATTGCAACAAAAACATATTTATTTTAGCAGGGCAAAGCAACATGTCTGGACGAGGAGGGGTTGTGAATGACATTTGGGATGGATATATTCCACTTGAATGTCAGTCAAATTCATCTATTCTCAGGCTAACATCAGGACTTTCTTGGGAGGAAGCAAAAGAGCCAACAATTCATCAAGATATTGATTTCTATGCAGTTTGTGGGGTTGGTCCTAGCATGTCATTTGCTAATTCTGTATTGAAAAATGACCCTAAAATAGGTGTGATTGGTTTGGTGCCATGTGCTGTTGGTGCAACAAAGATTAGCCAATGGTCTCAAGGATCGTTTTTTTATAACAAGATGCTAAATAGAACTCAGGCAGCGTTACAATGTGGTGGGACACTTCGAGCCCTTTTGTGGTATCAAGGAGAGAATGATACTTTGGATTTTGAGGATGCAAAATTGTATAATTCTAGATTGCAGAAATTCTTCACCGATGCGCGCAATGACTTGCATGCACCTTCCCTCCTTATTATTCAGGTTATTCCAATAAGTTTAACTTTTATATGCTGTAACCCGCCTGCTGTTCCATTCAACTACATTTGTTCCTTTAATCCATAGCTTAAAAGAACGCAGCAGCGAGGGACAACCCGCCCATACAGCCAGCGGGGAGGATGGCACTACTGGCAAAGAATATATGAAAATTAAATTATTTATCTATTTTTTCTTTTTTTGCTTGTTTTTCTGGCAAGGCTTGCTTTCAACATATATATATGTACTATTAAGAAACAAATCAATGAGATTTTTTTATAACAAAGCGAAGGATATCTCACTACTATTTGCCGGCTAATAATAGCAATTTTTCATGTCTTTTTATTTTAGCATACTTTGTAGTAGTATTTTGAATAGGATTTAAGTTAAATGCAATGACAGTATATAAAACTTAAAGCATATTCGAGTTAACTCTCTTTCGAGTATATTTAGTTGCTACTAGGTGCTTATTTGATTTTTTCCCTATGTTTTGGGCTTTGTTGTGGATGTACAGGTGGCATTAGCAACAACACTAGGGCCTTATAAGGATATTATAAGAGAGGCTCAGTTGGGGATTGACCTTCCAAATGTAAGAACAGTTGATGCTAATGGGCTCAAAGCAGGCCCAGATTATGTGCATCTCAGTAGTCCATCAGAGGTCCAACTTGGCCAGATGTTGGCTAATGCTTTTCTGCAGTTTGGTTCAGACACAGCCCCTATTTTTTTGGAGGAATAATTCACCTTCAGAAATGTAATACTTTATTTTATAATTTTATTCAGTTGATTAAATTCTGTATATATGTAGGGAAACTGTATTCAAGTTTGGGGTAATGATAACTGAAAATGAGATCGTTACCATTTCTGCAACAAGTCATTAAGGTCACTTTCATATATAATTATGAGAAGAGTTTTTAATAATTGCCACTTATCTAATTTCATTTGAAAGAACAATTAATCGATCTAATTTTACACCGAACATAACTACTTTTAACATGTATACGGGTAAAACCGGTCTCGAAGTATATCCCAGTCTCCGACATGATAGGCCAAGCTCGAGATATGATAACCGGGGGCCTAGACCGAGGTAGGGACCTCATCAATTCTGAATCTGACCCATAACACCCGCCCTCCAGAATATATATCTGGGACATGATTCAAATCAGTCCTGGCCTTGATTAACTTCGAAGAACATTGTCAGGCAGTCAAGCTCGACCAACAGAAGGCCGTAATATCCGTAACCGACCGAATATCACGGCGGAGATCTCGGCATATGTCGACGTGAGATTAGCAATCAGTTAATTAGGGAATTTTTACCTTTTATAGAGTTGTACCTAATATAGGACTCCACTACTATATAAAGGGGGTCTGATTACTTGTAAAAGACATTGTAACACGCATTCAGAAGCAATATACTGTTATTTTCTCTTTAAGCACTTATTCAACTGCATCTTGACACTGATCGAAGTGCATTCTGTTCAAGGGTGGCTCACCCCCCCCCCCCCCAAGGCTGTAACTGTTCAGTTCGTGTGGTTTGAATTTACTTTATCATATTTTATTTCAATTGTAATTTAATTTATCGCTTTGTGTCAATTTAATTCACGTATCCTTAAAACCACTTACAAATTCAATTGTTATCCGATTTTGAGGCTAAACGGTTTGGCGCTCACCGTGGGGCTAAGGATTATAGTGGTTATTTGATACAAATTTCCATAACACACACTACTTTACACTTGTTCTTTGAAGTGCCTCTAGTTTCAGGTTAAGCTCAGAATGTCAAACTCACAATTAGCACCTCTATCTGTTGACAATGAGTCTGGTCACCACGGTAAAAATAACAACATAGCGCCCGGTAACGAGGTACCGCCCACTAATCCCATTGGAATTCCAGTCGCGGACCCGTTGGACGCTAACTCGCATGTGGCTATCGACACAAATCTGCTTACCGACCCCGAGAATAGCATCTGTGGTGGAGCCCGATCGACAACACATAATACTCAAAACAATGGAGGGGGGGATTAATTTACGGATGATCTTCGAAATGTTACAGTCTCAACAGGCGGCGATAGCTCAATTACAGAACCAAAGCCATGCACCGAGCTGAATTGAACCCGATCCATCCCGAAAAATCAGGCGCAGGGACGAACCAGTTGCAGAGAGGTCGAATGGAAATGAATCGGGGACTAACCACGAGATCATAAAAATACTCGAGGAGCTGACAAAATGGATAGAATCAGGGGAGAAGAAAATCGAAGTTAATGACAATAAGGTAGAAACCTTCAATTCCAAGGTCGACCAAATCCCGGGAGCGCCAGCGATACTGAAAGTCCTAGGTTCTAAGAAGTTCGTGCAAAAACCTTTCCTCCGAGTGCGGATCCAAATCTGATCCCTAAAAAATTCCGCATGACCGAGATTCCTAAGTACGATAGAACGACCGACCCAAACGAGCATGTTACCTCCTACACATGCGCCATCAAAGGGAATAACTTAGTGGATGATGAGATCGAGTATGTTCTGTTGAAGAAATTTGGAGAGACCCTGTCAAAGGGAGCTATGATATGGTATCACAACTTACCTCCTAATTCTATTGACTCATTTGCTATGCTTGCAGACACTTTCGTGAAAGCACATGCCGGGGCTATCAAGGTCGAGACCAGGAAGGGCTATCAAGGTCGAGACCAGGAAGTCGGACCTTTTCAGAGTAAGACAAAAGGATAATGAGATGCTCAGAGAGTTCGTGTCCCGGTTTTAAGTGGAACGGATGGACCTGCCACTGGTCGCTGATGATTGGGCCGTTCAAGCTTTCACCCAGGGACTAAATGTAAGAAAATCGGTGGCTCCATAGCAGTTGAAGCAGAATCTGATAGAATATCAAGCTGTTACTTGGGCCGATGTGCACAACCGATATCAATCAAAAATCAGAGTCGAAGATGATCAACTTGGAGCTCCTTCAGGGTTCGTTTATACCGTCAGATCTGTCGACGGATTCAAGAGAGATATCGACCTTGAACCGAGGTCAAACAAGGATCAGTATCAGCCTTACAATGGAGACCGAAGAAGCAGTTGGTTCGGGCGGAATTCTATGTGCAGTGAAAGGAGAAGTTATCGGGATCGGAGCAATCGTGGACTCATGAGCAAAAATGGTTTTGACAAACCTATCGGGCCTAAGGAACACCGAGGTTATCGGAATACAACTTTAACGTCGATGCCACCACCATTGTCTCAGGTATCGGACGCGTCAAGGACACCAAATGTCCTCGACCTCTACAATCCGATCCAGCCCAAAAGGATCCTAACCAGATGTGCAAATATCATGGAACTCACGGCCACAGAACAGAGGATTGCCGACAGTTGAGAGAGGAAGTAGCCCGGTTATTCAACAACGGGCACCTTCGAGAATTCCTGAGCGACCGAGCCAAGAACCGTTTCAGGAATAGAGATTCTAATAAACAGACCGAACAAGAAGAACCTCAACACATCATCAACATGATCATAGGTGGGTCGTTGTCCCTCAAGGGCTGATGTTGAAGCACACCAGAATATCCATCACAAGAGAAAAATGGACTCGAGATTACATATCGGGAGGAACCTTGTCTTTCAACGAGATGCAAAAGGGATTGTGCAGCCCCACAACGATGCATTGGAAGTATCTGTACACATAAATAAATCTCGAGTTAAGCGTGTGTTAATTGATCCAGGTAGCTCGGCCAACATCATCTGATCGAGGGTCGTAGAATAGCTCAGTCTACAAGATCAAATCATGCCTGCAGTACGAGTTCTAAACGGATTCAACATGGCATGTGAGACCACTAAGGAGGAGATAATATTACTAGTGAATGTCATCGGGACCATCCAGGAAACCAAGTTTTATGTGATCGAAGGAGACATGAGGTACAACGCCCTGTTCGGGAGGCCATGGATCCACAACATGAGGGCAGTACCCTCAACTCTGCACTATGTGTTAAAATTCCCAACATTGGGAGAGGTTAAAACAATCTTTGGAGAACAGCCAGCAGCAAAAGAAATGTTTGCAGTCGAAGAGGCAATTCCGATATCCGCACTTGCAACGACAAAAGGGCCAAGTTCGGCCACAAAGCAAGAAGCTAAATAGCAATTACCGACACCAGCCCCGACCCAATCGGAGAAACATGGAACTGATGAAGACGATGACGACACGGTTTTTAGGTCTTTAATAGCCCCCGATGATTCCGACGCCACTAAATCGACGATCGAGGAGCTAGAACAAGTCATATTGATCGAGCATCTGCCTGATCGAAAGGTATACCTGGGCACGGGGTTAAGTCTCAAGCTCAGGAAAAAACTCATTCAATTTCTTATAGTTAACATAGATTGTTTTGCTCGGTCCCACCTTGATATGATAGGGATCCCACCGGAGATAACGACTCACAAGCTGAGCCTGGACCTGAAATTCCACCCGGTCAAGCAGAAGAGGAGACCCCAGTTCGAGGTCAAACATGCTGTCATCAAGGATGAAGTATCTAAACTCCTTAAAATAGGGTCCATTCGGGAGGTTAAATACCCGGATTGGTTAGCGAACGTAGTGGTAGTCCCTAAAAAAGGTAATAAATTAAGAATGTGTGTAGACTATAAGGATTTGAATAAGGCATGTCCCAAGGACTCCTTCCCTTCGCCCAACATCGATCATATGATCGATGCCACGGCCGGCCACGAGATCCTCAGTTTTCTCGATGCCTACTCCGGGTATAACCAAATACGGATGAACACGGATGATCAGGAGAAAACCTCTTTCATTACAAAATATGGCACATATTGTTATAACTTGATGCCATTCAGACTGAAAAACGCAGGTGCTACTTATCAACGCCTAGTAAACCAGATGTTCGAGGAACAAATAGGAAAATCAATGGAGGTTTACATTGACGATATGTTGGTTAAGTCCCTGCGAGGAGAGGACAATTTAAAACATTTCAGGAAACCTTTAGCATATTGAAGAAGTATAATATGAAGATGGACCCGAAGATATGTGCGTTTGGAGTCGGATCAGGTAAGTTCCTTGGATTCATGGTATCCAACCGAGGAATCGAGATCAACCCTGACAAGATCAAAGCCATCGAAGATATCACGGTTGTGGACAATGTGAAGGCCGTGCAACGATTAACCGGACGCATAGCCGTCCTGGGGTGATTCATCTCGAGGTCCTCCGATAAAAGCCACCGATTCTTCTCACTACTGGAAGAAAAAAGAATAATTTTTCATGGACCCCGGAGTGCCAACGGGCCTTGGAAGAGCTCAAGCGGTATCTATCGAGCCCACCGCTGCTTCACACGCCGAAGACAAACGAACAATTATACCTATTCTTGGCAGTATCGAAGATAGTTGTAAGTGTAGTCCTGGTCCGGGAAGAGCAAGGTATGCAATTTCAAATTTACTATGTTAGCAGGACTCTAGGTGAGGCCTAAACTAGATACCTTCACCTAGAAAAATTGGCACTCGCCTTGCTATGTGCCTCTAGGAAGCTGAAACCATATTTTCAGTATCATCCTCTATGTGTTGTGACTACTTACCCATTTGAAATATAATGCATAAACTCGAGCTCTCGAGGCATTTGGCCAAATAGGCCATGGAAATCGGTGGGTACGATATTGAATATCGACCCCGGACAGCCATTCAGATTTTGGCAGATTTCATGGCCGACTTTACGCTGGCCCTAATACCCAAAGTCGAAAGAGAGTTGTTGGTAAACTCGGGGATGACTTCGGGGATCTGGACTCTCTTTACGGACGGAGCCTTGAACGCAAAAGGGTCCGGACTTGACATTGTATTGAAACCACCAACAGACAATATAATTAGACAATCTATTAGGACTGTGAAATTGACTAACAATGAGGCTGAATATGAGGCCATGATTGTGGGTCTCGAACTAGCCAAAAGCTTGGGGCGGAGGTGATCGAATCTAAGTGGGACTCCCTCCTCGTGGTGAACCAAGTTAATGGGACATTCGAGGTCAGAGAAGAACGGATGCAAAGGTACCTGGATAAGTTGCAGGTGACATTACATCGGTTCAAAGAGTGCACCTTGCAGCACGTACCTCGGGATCAAAACAATGAGGACGATGCCCTTGCTAACTTAGGGTCATTGGTCGAGGATGACGAGCTCAACTCGGGGGGAAATCGTACAACTTATGAGGTCGGTAGTGGAAAAGGGCCACGCCGAGATAAACTCCACAAGCCTGACTTGGTACCGGAGAAACAAATATATAGAATATCTAAAGACCGGAAAACTACCCTCGAATCCAAAAGAATCGAGGGCCCTGCGTACGAAGGCAATCCGATTTAGCTTGTCCGAAGATAGAACCTTGTTCAGAAGAACGTTCGATTGTCCACTAGCAAAATGTCTAGGACCAAGAGATACAGAATATGTTCTGAGGGAAATTCACGAGGGCACATGCGGAAATCATTCAGGCACCGAATCATTGGTTTGAAAAATAATTAGAGCCGGCTACTACTGGATCGATATGGAAAAGGACGCGAAGGAGTTCGTTACAAAAATGTGATGAATGTCAAAGACATGCTCCGATGATACATCAACCAAGAGAGCTGTTGCATTCGGTTTTTGTCACCATGGTCGTTCATGAAGTGGGGAATGGACATCGTTGGCCTCCTTCCATGGGCACCTGATAAGGCTCAATTTATATTGTTTGTGACTGACTATTTTTCTAAGTGGGTGGAAGCCCAGGCATACGAGAAGGTCAGGGAAAAGGAAGTCATCGATTTCATTTGGGACCACATCATATGCCGGTTCGGAATGTCGGCGGAGATCGTGTGCGACAACGGGAAACAATTCATCAGCAATAAAGTTACCAAGTTTCTCAAAGACCATGAGATCAAAAGGATCCTATCAACACCCTATCACCCTAGTGGGAACGGACAAGAAGGATTGACCAACAAAACCATACTCTAAAACCTCACCAAAAGGTTAACCGACGCTAAAGGAAAATGGAAGGAAATCCTACCCAAAGTCATGTGGGCGTACCGCACGACCGAAAAATCCAGTACCGGAGCCACCCCATTCTCACTGGATTATGGCACCGAAGCTTTAATATCGGTCGAAGTCGAGGAACCAAGTGTCAGATTCCAATATGCAACCAGGGAATCGAACAATGAGGCCATGAGTACCAGCCTTGAGCTATTAGATGAAAGGCGTGAAGCCACCCTTATCTGATTGGCTGCCCAAAAGCAGTGAACCGAGAGGTATTACAATCTAAGAGCCAACCTTCGACATTTCAATATCGGGGACTTGGTGTTTAGGAAGGTCACACTAAGCACCCGGAATCCGAACGAGGGGAAGCTGCGATTAAACTAGGAATCAAATTATCGAGATCACCGAAAAAGGATCGTAAAAACTCGGGGCAATTAATGGTGAACGGTCACCGAATAACTGGAACGTAACTCACTTGAAGCGATACTACTGCTAAGGTACAACCCCATACATTCCTTTTTATTTATTTTTGAACTAACACTTGCAGGTAACCAACAAGGAACGGTACAATTTTTAGGCTTGAAAGCACGCATCGTACTCTTTTTCCGTTGAACCGGTTTTTTCCCGGATGGGTTTTCTAGCAAGGTTTTAAATAAGGCAACAGTGGATCGTGCTAAGTTAGAATCGAAGGCCGATCATGAATCGATGCCAAAGATCACATCAATAGTATCTGAGGCTTCTCTATAATCAACCTCGGACACTGGGGGGCATTACCCTCGGATAACAACCTTAGCAAGGACAAGAGACTTTGTGACTGAACGCTCTCGGTTCGATCGATAGGATTTATTGTAAGGGTCAAATGGTCAAATGAATCGTGCCCAAATAGACTGCTCGAGCCCTGACACAAAGCTTGTACACATGTATAACTATTATGCACAAAAATAAGAAGAAGTCTCTACCTTGCGGATAAATATCTTGTCCCTTAAATTTTTTCTTTTTTCATTTCTTAGGGAATTTCCTACATCGGATCCCCTAAAGGTATCGAGCCCAAGGGCCACCTTAATCCGAGTTCAAACGATCACTCCCACTCGGGGACTGCCGTCAAAAGATAAACTCAGATGGCCCGAGCTACCGAAGCCCGGGGGCATAAGACCTATTAGGCAACGCCCGAACATTAAAGGCTAAGGCCATCCCCACTCGGGGACTGTTATCTTAGGAAAGTCCGGATAACTCGGGATAACGAGCCCACTGGGCAACACCAGAAAATAGCGTTCGTGGAGGAGCCAGGTCCGTAGCCAGGGGTACGCACGACGGTGAAGGAGATAGGATCAATTTGAGGGTGATTCTCGAAATGTTACAAGCTCAACAGGTGGCAATAGCCTAGTTACAAAACCAAAACCATGCTCCCAACAAAGCTGAGCCCGAACCATCCCGGGGGAACACCCAGAAATGAATGAACCTTAGAAAGGCCGGGTGAAGCTGAAGCTGGGACCAACCCCAAAATAATAAAGATTCTTGAGGAACTGACGAAGCGGGTGGAATTGGGGGAAAAGAAGATCGAAGCCAATGACAAAAAAGTGGAGACCTATAAGTCCAGGGTTCATCAGATCCCAAGAGCACCCCCGATATTGAAAGGCCTGGATTCCAAGAAATTTGTCGAAAAGCCTTTCCCTCCGAGCGCAGTGGTCACGTCCACAGCACACCTCAATATAGATATGAAACGCTCGTATCGAATAATAATTACCCAACTAAGAGTCGGGGTCGAATCCACTGGGAGCTATGATGGGAGTTAGGGGTAAATATTTGAAATGAGCAATTGGATTATCTAGATTGCTCTTCCACAATAAGGTTTTATTTTCTATTTCTATTGTTACTCTAATGAACGCAAGCTAAAGAAAATAGACCATAGATAAATGTTTTTGAGCTTTTTCCAATTGGATTAAAAGCCTAGGGTTGTGACCATAGCCTAGGTGTTTGCCTAATGGGATAAAGACCTTAATGCTTATTTTGTTGATTGGGGAGAATTATAGCTCACAACTCTACATTATCCACTCAATACCTCTCGGTCGGGGAGTGGTTTTGCCCAATTTAACTTTCTCAAGACCAAATGGGTATCAACCAAAATAGTTGATAAGAGCTCAAGTCGGGTTGTTATTATCTCTAGGTTGAACCCTTTAATTGGGTTAATCAATCTCTCAATTGACCCAATTCCTTGTTAGCTAAGTTATCCTAGACTAGGTCTCTCTTTCTAAAGTAGAGACTAAGTCAAATAGGCATGAATCAATGTTTGCAACTAATAATTCTACAAATGAAGCATGAACTAAGCTAAATAATCAACATCCAATCATAAACAAGCACTAACTTAATCACCCATAAAGTTTACACACTAGGACTAGGACTCAACCCTAGTAGAAGTCTAGCTACTCATAATAGAAATTACAGAAAATAGAGAAGAAAAGCTAATTAAACTCATAATGGAAGATTAAAATGATGAAATCTAATGTTAAAATACCAAAATAATGTAAAACTTCCAAAAGTAGTAAAGAAAAACGGTTACAACAACTTCAGATGTTCAAACTAGACCTAATTTTGTGAAACTCGTCTATTTATACAGGGCTGAAAATCTCAGAAAAAAATGCCCATCGGGATGTTCTGCGGCAGCACAATTCCATGTGTGGTCCGCAGTTTTCTTCAGCTGGCAGGAGGTGGATTCTGTGGCTGCACATTTTTGAACTGCGGCAGCGAGACAGTCTTCTGCGGCCACATATTTCGGGACTGCAGCCTCGAGGCACTCTTCTGTGGCCACACAATTCTTGTGTGGTCCGCAATTCACAAAGGCTCCCGTACTTGGTCTTTTTGCATACTCTCTGATCTTTGAATCTTAGCCCAGTTCTGCCGCTGCACAATTCATTTGCGTTCCGCACATTGCTGGAAGTTCTGCTAGATTTTCCTTCTTTGTTTGCGGCCGCAGATGGAATTATACGATCCGCAACTTCTTCTGCGGACATCACTTTTGTCTTTTTGCGCCCTTTATTGCCTTGTGCTTCGGAACACTCCTTTTTGAGTTGGATTTCATCTCGGGCGACCAAACTTCCAGTATTCCTACAATTGCACAATTTCATTAGTTTCGGAAACACAATTCAATACTTTCGGACTGAAACAGAAGCTAAAAGGTGCTAATAAGCAGTCAAAATCCCCGCTTATCAACTCCCCCATACTTAAGTCTTTGCTTTTTCTAAAGCCAATAAATTAGTTCTCACCTCCAAAAGTTAAGGGTCATTACAGCGAGTCAAAGGTGAGCCTTCCACACATCAGTTAGGACCAACAATTACCCACACTACTCATGTATTATCAACAAGGCGACGAGTAAAACATTCATGCACATATAGTTCTAATGTAACATTTGAGCTGCAAGAATTGACTTTACTCATCAAGGACTCTTGCTCTATCATGTAGGTCATGGTGGACACCAAAATCATCCTCCTCTACTTTCTATTTTCCAAGCTCACTTAATAAATTTAGCACTCGATCCAAAGATCTATGAAAGGTTCACTCATCTCTCTCAAGAGAATGTCACAAGTACGGTTTCAAGTACCATAGGCTTGCCCCTCATGTAGATCGCCACTAATGTAATCTCACTCGATTTGAAATCAAGTAGGACTTCTTTCGGGATGTAATGAAGGCTTTTGGGTTAGGGTAGGATACCGTATAGGTAAGTGGTTACACCTTTTCTTAAGCAATCCATCTTTCATTTATCGGCTCACACCTTGCCAATTCTTAGAGGCACTTTCTTTTCATTGGGGACTAGAGAGACTTATTGTCACTCTTTCTTGATCATTTCATTCTTTTTCTCCCTTTTTGATTTCTCCATGTTTGGGATTATTACCTCTTTTTGAATCTCTTCATCCCTTCCACTTATTCTCTTTTTCATTATTCTCTTTGCTCTTTTTCTTTTCTTGCCTTCTCTTCTCATAAAGATCATTTATTTTCTCTTTTTGTGCCTTGATAACTTTTCAACTTCCTCGTCTCTCCTCCAAACTTATGTTTTAAGCCATTTGTTTCACGAGAGTGTTAAGGAAAGCTCGGGTTCCAAGAAAGGGTCACGACAAAATGGGTAACGGCTTGTAATATGGTTATCAAATGAGAAAGGCTAGAGGCTCAAAGGGGTTGACTAGGAATAATGACACTGGTTAGAAATAGAAAACTCAAACGGGCCAAGGAGAGCCTACCATCACTTCTCAAACTAAGCAACACTTAAGATTTCGCCTTGAAACACATTCAGGGCAAGTTCTACACCTTTTGCATGGATACTTGGACTAGCAACAATTCATCTCACCCGTCACGCAACTGGATTGTTAAAGAGGACAGAGTCGAGGGGCCACAATGATCACATTCAAGTTTAACGATCACTATAGTCCAATTAAACCACTCGATGATTGTCAAAGTCAACACAAGAGTCACAAAGTCATTAAATAGAGCTATTTCTTTCAAAAATCTTGTCACTAACCATAAGCACATAGTTAAGTGTGTTGGTACAAATTGAAGCATGGTTGACTCTTCGAGCATGACTTAATTAGGTCTTTTATTTATTACTACTACTATTATTACCTAAACACAAAAATAGATTCATTCCCTTAAGAAAGTTGTCACGCCATCCATCGTTGGCACGAGTCACCCGGTGTCACACCTCCTTTTTTTACACCTACCCCGAAGGATAATGTATAAGGGAGTTTTTCCATTTAAAGTGACATTATTCGAAATGGGATTATTTATTTATTTTTAGAGTCGCCACTTGGGATAGGATTGGCTTTTGGTGTCCCAAGTCACCGGTTTAACTTAAATCCCAAATCGAGGAAAATTGTCGACTTCCCAATTAGAGTCTGCGAACCAAAAATTCTGAATAAGGAATTCTGTTGACCCGAGGGAAGGTGTTAGGCACCCCCGGATCCCGTGGTTCTAGCACGGTCGCTTAAATTATTATAAATGGCTAAAAATCTGATTTTTATACATGTTCAAACCTACAGTGCAATTTTATAATTATTTACCGTTTTTAATTATTTTTATGAAAGTGAACGTTGTTTAAAAACGTATTTTCGGATCACGTCACATGAAATGCACCCGGATCCTCGGCACATTTTTATTCAACATTTTTGGATTTGGATTTGAGTCACATGAAATGCACACCCGTATTTAAGAAGGTAAAATTATTAAAAAGCGCGCCTAAAGCGACTAACGGGTTATTATCTTTGCGGAGGGCCGTGAAATTTGCTAAACGGCACGCCCCGAATTCTAAGTATTTTTAATTAAGCATTAAATGAGGGCCCCGCAACTTATGCATTTTGTTTGGCGAGGCTCATCTCACTTTTTATTTAAAAGGCAAGTCCTAAAGTAACTATGATTTTCTATTTTTATTTGTCTCTAAAAGGGCCTAACTAATTAGCATTTGGGCCTCAAGTTCAAGTCCACACTTAAACAAGAGGGAAGCCTCTTAATTCAAGTGTACCACTTAACTTGGAAGGCCTAAAATTGTGTCACATAATTAAATCCATAGTCTTAATAAAACCCTTCAGCATTTTGGGCTTCGAATTTGGTCCAATAAGAAGAAGAATCACGATCCAGCTCTTCAAAATAACTGGCCAGTAATAGGCCTGCGCCCAGGCCTAAACGAGAGGGGGTCAGAACCGGACCTGGGCTGTGCATCAGTGGAGCGGAGGCCCTACCTAATTGAAAGTGGGCTATTGAGCCTTGATTTTTAACCCAAACGGAATCTCAATTCAAAAAAACGATCCGCTGAAATTACTTCTAGTGATTCTAAGTGTATTCAATACGTTTGGAACAAAGGAACACAATGTACACTTTTATATCAACGGGTTATTGATCATTTGACTTCACCTTCATATTCAGATTTTATCCAAGCTAATTAGTTACTACAAATGCTCATAGGACTCAAAGGATTAATATGAAACTATCGCCGTCTATGTTGAAGCCTAACACATATCTTCCGATTCTAAAAGGAAAACCAAATTACTGATGTTTAAACTAAAATGTTTATTCAAGCCTGAGTTAGCACGGATATGAGCATACACATGGACTTTCAAACTTAACTCTGGGTTCATGACATTTTTCTAATTTGGAAACTGAAACTACCATAAGAAATCAAACTACTTACGCTAAGGCCTGCTGTTTTTAAGATGAATAAACACACACTTAAAGTTCCACAGTCCATTACAGTCCAGAATATGTACAATGTGGACGCTAAACAAATCGAGGAGATTATTCAAAATACACAAACATGGGACAGTAAGTTCTGCAACAGAATCAAAAGAAACTATTCGAAATACGCAAGCACTAGACAACAAATTCTGCGACTAAATCGGACAACAGGCTTCATTTAATCTTTCAATTGGATATTCACATTGCTTGGGATTCAGGAAATGTACCTGGGAATTACAATAATGGAGAAGAAGGAATTCGTAGCAGCAGTAACAAAATCAGTAGCAACAATTCGAAACTGATCTCCAATCCCAGGATTAGTATCAGATGAACCTCAGCAGCTCAACAACCAGCAAATTGACTTGAAAACCCAAATTTAACTCGAAATTAACCCCAGAAACCTTAGGAAACCTTAATCACTGAAAACAGAAGTGCTGAAACCATTTTTTGACCTTAGATGAGCTAGGAGTTCAACTTTTAAACTGAAACTCGAAATTGTTGTGAAGAAACTTCGATGGAACAGTAATGTTTTTGAGTTTTTTGGAGTTTTGCTAATTTTTTTGGTTTTTCTGGAAATTTAGATCTAAGATCAAGTAGTATTTTAATTTGAAATTCAAAAATCCAATGCTAAGCTTGCATAAAATGTTTTTGGGAGGGAATTTTAGAGGCTGGAGTTTTTGGGGGAATTTTCAGGTTATCTAAACTTTTTGGGAATTTTTCAGATGTTCAAAACTTCTAACCTGCCTTACAAGGCAAGGGGTATGCCTTTTTATAGGCAAAACTAGGGTAACTTTCAGATTTTGTTTTTACACCCTAAGTCCCTTATTTCAAATTTATTTTTAGCCAATTAGTCCCTCAACTCATGCCTCGTTGGCCAAGTAACACTACCAAGTTCCTGAAATTTTAATTAAAACTCAATCTAGAAGGTCCTAAGGGGTTCTAATTCAGTTACTGCAGGATTCTCTAATTAAGGAATACCTACACTACCCTTGAATTCACCCTAAAATTACTAACCTAGTCAAACTAAACCCCCAGCCCCGTTAACTTGGTCAAAACTGATCATAGTTAGTCAATCAAGGGCTGGGAATATTCAGCTATATCCAAACAATTTCAATTATAATAAAAACCCTAAAATTAAACTAATAAATCAATATATCTAATCAGAACTAGCAATTAACTCTAATTACATTGTTACGGGCTACTGAATTAAACAAAAAATCTAAGAACAACATTAATCATGCTACTATCAATCAAAACAAAAATTAAGACTCACAAAAAACAGAATTAAGTGAAAAAGTATGAACATCGAAATAGCAATTAAAATTAACAGAAGAAACCAAAACTTGGCAAAGAAAAAGAAACAGTAGACAAAACCAAGAACAAAAAGAAAACAAAAAGTGAGAAAACTTACTGATTTTGATTCAATTTCGACCAACTTCGAATCTGGCAATTTTCTTGGAATTATTTGGACTATAACCGTCCTTAATCATGTGTTTTCATGAGAAAACCCATAATTAAGGGCTATTATAGCCCAGAACTCGTTAATCCCCCAATTTGCAAAATTAGGGTTTCTGGCCCCAATTTCGATCTAAAATTCGAGGCGCTTGGGGAAGATTCGAAGGCTATGGGTTATGGATTTGGGATGAGGGGTGTAAGGGGAGTGTATGGTGTGTTTTTGGAGTGGTTTGGAGGAGGTAGGGTTTTTGACGGAATCTTAGATTTAAGATTCGAGGAGTTCGGGTGATATTTGAGGGAAACTGGACATGGATATGGAAAGGAGAGGAGGAGAGGAGCATGGGGTGTAAATTTGGGGTGATTTGGAGCTTCGCCGCCGGCGGAGGCGATTTCCGGCCAGCAGCGGACGGTGGAAGGCGGCAGAGACACGGTGGTCTGATGGTGGATGGCAGTGGGAAACGGGGGTACGAGGAGGGTGACTGTTTGGTCTCTAATTTTGTAAAGGGGTTATTACATCTTTATGTAAATCCCTCGAACGAATCTGGACCGTTGGATGATGGGCGATGGACGGCCTAGATTCACCTGGGACAAAACGGTGTCGTTTTGCATATGGGGGGGCTGGATCGGGTTTAGACAGGGTCTTGGGCTGGGTTAACGGATTTGGGGTGGGTTTGAGAGGTTCTGGGCTCGATTTTGGCCCAAGACCAATGGCCTGATTTACTCTTCTCTTGTTTTAATTCAATTAATCACTTTCTTTTTATTAAAATCCTTTTCTTTTCTTTTTTTTGCCTTTTTATTTATTTGTTTTGTTTATTTCTTTACAAATTAAACTACAAAACCTAATTTAACTCCCAGACTTAGACTAATTAATTTCTAAAAAAATAGACTAAGTCCTAATTTAAAATTGTGAAAAGACCATTTTGTTATTTTTCTCTCATTTTAGTAATATTAATTAACTAGTAAGACTAAAAATATAAAATCGAATTCTAGATGCAAATTGCACTATTTTTTGACTTTTTTTATGAATTATAGGCAACTAAGATGCACACAAAAATGCAAACAAGGCACAAAATCATGCAATTAATTCAAATAATAAAGAAAAATCCTAATTCTAAGGAATTTTGTAGGAGTAGTTTAAGCGTGGCAAAAATCACGTGCTCACACCCGGTTCACACAACAACTACCTTTGGAAAAAACCGTGGAATTAAGAAAACCAAAGGCTACTAAAACATAAAAAAAAGTTACTCAGTCAGCCAAAGAAGCTACTAAATCAAACCAAGAACTAATAAAGAAACAAAAATAAAGAAGCTAATAAGAAAAAAGTACTGAAGATAGAATGAATATACATAATGAGATAAAGAGAGAGAATATATACATAATAAGAAAAAAGAAAATAATATCAAGTTATTACAGTCCAAATATCTCATAATGTATCAAATATAATCAATAAACTCCACCCTCCCCCCCCCCCCCAAATAAAGATAAGCATTGTCCCCAATGCTTAACAAAATAAGAGTGAAGGAGGGAAAAGAGTGAAGAAAACTCCCTATGGCTCCTTGGACATCTCTGTGTCCCCAACAATGTTACTGCCCTCAGGCTCATCCAACTGAATCTCATCATCATCAACTTTGGGAGTGGATGGGTTGGAGAACATCTCACGCACTGCCTCAACAGTGTCGGCAGCACGGTCTAGCTCCTCAGATTGGCCAGCTGGTACCACCGGTACATATGGTGTTGTAGGATCTTAACCTGAATGGTGTGGGTCAATCAGCATGTCAAAGGGGATATCTCCGACTGTAACAATTCTTTTCACTTCTCTTTGGAGCTTGTCCACTGACTTCTTGCTAGCCTGGAATTTCCTCATCTTCTTTACTTCTTTTCCCATCTCGTCGATCACTGACCCGTGTTGTACCAATGTAGCCATAATAGTGTTCTGGTTTTCTAGGAGCTTCTTCAATGTCTCTTCCACGGTCAGAGGAAACTGAGGTGCCTGAACAGAAGACTGTGCTGCAATAGTACTGGAAAGTCAGACAGCTTTGCAGTGGCTGTTTGCATCCAATTGTTGAGGCTCGCCAATGTTTGGGAGACTCGCAGCGTAGAAAGTGGGACAGTAGGCATAGGAACTAGCTTCAAAGCTAAGGTGGAAGCTATGGCAGGAATTGCAGTAGGGACTGAAGATGATGGTGGAGGCATAATTTCAGCACTAGAGGAAGGCTTGATCGAAGTTGATGGAACATCAACTGCCTCCACAACTACCACGGTTGGCTCATCAGACTGGCCTGTGGTGGTAGAAGGCTGACCTTTTCTCTTCGGTTTTTTTTGCATCCATCCGTGAGTACCAAGAGAAAGGCTACTTCGGCCACACCTTTGTATCATAATCCCTCGGCTCCACCCTCGCATCCGTAAAATATTCTGTAATGGTGTTGGGATACGGATAGGACAAGTCATCTTTCCGAGCAATCACTGAGATGTTGGCCGACATCACTGCACCCACATTGATAGGGTACCTGCCCATAATAGAAGCAACTAGAATTGCCTGAGGAATCGGAAGGTAGGTCTTATTCTGGCTCGGGTCCAGTCTGCCGCAGACAAAGGTTTGCCACCCCTTCGCCGTGAAACTCATAGTGCTCTGGTGGATAGGAACCGCAGTGGCAATCCATGGTGGTGGTGGCCCTGGTGCTGCTAGAATCTCTGCTAACCACGGCCGGGCTACATCTCCCATTTCGTACTTCTCTAAATATTCCTTTGGCTCAATATCTTCAAAGCCCAAGTATGTGTTGAGTGTATGCTGATCAAATCTCACTTTGAGGTTACACACTTTGGTTACCTTTGTCCCCTTTTTGATATGTGCCACATTGGCGTAGAATTCACGGACAAGGTACTCTTTGGCATCCACTACACTCTGAGTAAACCATATCCACCCCTTGCGTTCCCAAAATTGTCTCAACACTGCTCGGTTGTACCTCTCCAAATCTTTCAATTGAAACTGTCGCTCAAGAGTTAGCAGCCTCACTGGCCACTGATAAGTGGGAATTTTGACTATTTATTAGCGCCTTTTTAGCTTTTGTTTTAGTCCAAAAGCGTTTAATTGTGTTCCCGAAAACTAATGAAATATGCTTAATTGCGGGAATATTGGAAAAAGATCCCTAAAGATGATATCCAACTCAAGAAGGAGTGATTTGAACTCGAGGACAAAAACAGGCAACAGAAGCTCAAAGTGCGGACCGCAGATTATTATCAGCGACCGCGGATTGTGAAGAAACTCATAGTAGAGACATGTGAAAAGTGTGGTCCGCACATGACATGTGCAGCCACAGAAGCTGAGCAAGAGCAAATGTTCAGAGTACCTGCATCTCAAGTTCAACAGAAGTGCGGATAGCACAATTATTATGCGGCCGCAATCACATTTTTGCTGTCCGTAGAAGACCAATGTGCGTTTGCACTCAAAATTGTGCTGACCGCAGAAAGAGAGAAGTGCGGCCGCAATTCAAAATTATGCGGCCGTAAGTTCCAATCCAGTCAGGCTGAAGCAAAGTGCGGACCGCATATGGAATTGTGCGGCCGTAGAACCTCCGAAAGGGCATTTTTGTCCGAAAATTCCAGCCATATATAAATAGAAGAGTTTCACTTTTTTAGGTCAAGTTTTGACATGAGCAGCTACAGTAGACGTTTTTCTTTACTCTCTTTAGTAATTTTTGCTATTTTGAGCTTTTTGAATATAGATTTGATTATTTTACTTACCAATATGGGTTTAATTACCATTTCTTCTTCTATTTCTTCTATCTTAAACATGAGTAGATAGATTTTTATTAGGGTTGTGACCCAACCCTAGAGTGTAATCCTAATGGGTGTTTTATTTATTGCTTGTTTATGGTTGGTTGTTTATTATTTAGCCTTGTTCTTGCTTTTAATTGTAGAATTAATGATTGCGAACATTAGTTTATGCCTATTTGACTTGGTCTCTACTTGAGAAAGAGAGACTTAGTCTAGGAAAATTTGGCTAACATGAAATTGGGTAAATCAAGAGATTGATAGTGCCAATTAAAGGGTTGAACCTAGAGATAGTAAAACCCGACTTGAGCTTTGTATCAACCGTTTTGTTCAATATCCATTTGGACTTGAGAAAGCCAAATTGGGCAAAATCACTCTCTGATCGAGAGGTATTGAGTGGGTACTCGAGTGTTGATATCTATAATACACCCCGACCAATAAACCAAGCTTTAAAGTGTACAACCCGTTAGAAAAACACCTAGGTGAAGGTCATAGCCCTAGACCTTTTATATCATTTGAAACACAATAACAAAAAAACAATTTCTTAGTTTCATTTCTTGATCTTGCAATCTTAGATTAGAATAGAGATAGAACAAACACCAATTTGTGGAAGTGTAAATTTAGATAATTGATACTCATACACTGCAATCTATACTCCTAAATCCCACATATAGCTCCCTGTGGAATTCGATCCCGACTCCTTGTTGGGTATTACTATTGCAATCAACCGTTTCATAACCTTGAATTGAGGTGTGAACTTGGACGAGATCAATTTTTGGCGCCGTTGTCGGGGAGCTAAAAACGGAGTTAGCTATATATTTGGTTTTGTGTGTGAATTGTCTTCTTTTCCTTCCGTGTTACTGATTTTTGTGAATCAATTGTAGGTGAAACAATGGCCCTCAACAATGGTCAACTCGGAAACATGCCTTTGGGGGATGTGGACGCTAAAGATGACCAAGTTGAAGAGGTTCCTCCTGAACCTCAAGAAAATAAAAGAGGTCGATCGCCTCAAGACAACGTCCCAGTTCCACCCCCACTTCCACCGAGAGCGGCTCCACACCTGGTGTTGTCGAATGAAAGGTATGCAAGTGCCATAGTCCCGCCCTACATTAGGACGTGGACTTTCAAATCACGAATGTAATGCTCACATTGCTAGAGCAACGGGGATTCTTCACCAGAGCCCCGAGTCAAAATGCATACAAACACTTGAAGGGGTTTGTGGACACTTGTTGGGGGAGTAAACAGACAAACGTCTCCGAGGATGATTTAAGGTTGAGGCTATTTCCTTTCTCTCTACGAGGGAAAGCCTTGGATTGGTTTGAGAGATTGCAAAACCATTCCATCCATACATAGGATGAGTTGGCGGAGAAATTCATTTCCAAGTTCTTTTCTCCCAGGCATATGGGTACTCTTAGAGACGAGATTGTAGCATTCAAACAAGAGCCCAATGAGACGTTGCATGAAATATGGGAGAGGTACCGAAAAACGGTGAAAGAGTGCCCCAATAATGACAGGACGGAGGCTATGATTCAACAAACTTGCTATCGGAGGATCAATACTACCAATCAGTGCGTGGTCAATCAACTTGCCGGTGGAAATTTCTTGACAACGCCGTATGCAGAAGCTTGTGAGATTTTAGATGAAATGGCGGATACTTCATCGGCATGGCAAAGTAGGGCAATTGTTCCTTAAGGTGATCTGAACGTGATTCACCTATATAAAGAATTGCATGATCATGGGCAAGCCCTTGCCGAGTTAACCACCACAATGAATCAATTAGCCAAGGCTCAACTTCAACAAGTTCAAAGTCCTAAGAAAGTCAATGCCATGGAAGGAGTTAGTATGATGGTGAACAAGAGAAGGCCCAAGGGTCCACAAGTGCAAAACTATGTGGAGAACTATGTGCAAGAAGATAGTGGGTCTGATAAGATGAATCTTACAATGAACAAGAGGAGGAAGTGCAATACGTGAACAACTTTCAAGGGCAAAGAAACAACTCTCAAGTCCCGAATCAACAACAATGGGGACCTCAAGGTAATCAAGGTAATTGGAATTCTGACAATCAAGGTAATTGGAGTGGTGGCAACAATCAAGGGAATTGGAATAATAACAACAATTAAGGAAATTGGAGCGGTGGAAATAACCAAGGCAATTGGAGTGGAAACAACCAAGGCTATTGGGAAGGCAACAACCAAGGGGGATGGAACAATAATCAAGGCAATCGAGGGTCGGGCTTTCAAAGTCCCCCGATGTATCAACAACTGAGCAACCCGCCTCCTTATCCTTCCCATGGTCCAAGTTCTTCCAATAATGAGATGGGACGAATTGAGAATATGTTCAAACAAATGATGGAGAATAATGCCGACTCCGATGCTCAACTAGCCTCACACAACACATCAAATCGCAACTTGGAAGTTCAAATGGGGCAAATCTCTCAAGCTCTAAACACTCGTCCTAAGGGGGCACTACCAAGTGACACGGTAGTGAACCCAAAGGGTGGGAACAACACCGACATGCCATGGCCGTTACTACAAGGAGTGGAAAAGGTGGGGATGCACCCACCTCAAGTCAAAGGAAACTTGTGAATGAGAGCAAGTGGTATAAGAAGATGAGACCCCCGAACAATGTGGTTCAAGCAAATGATGAAGTGCGGATTGATAATGATGACAATGTGGAAGAGACTCAAGAGGAAGTGAACCCGTCTAGGGATCACATTTCACATTGTTGACATACCGGAACCGGTAGTGCAAAAGGTTAAGGCACCAATGCCTAGGCCTCCTCCTCCATATCCTCAAAGGCTAGCCAAGCAAAATGGCAGAATCAATTCAAAAAGTTCATTGACATGATGAAGAGTTTATCCATAAATGTGCCATTGGTTGAAGCCTTGGAGCAAATGCCCGGATGCAATGTTTATCAAGGATTTGGTGACAAGGAAGCGGTCGATGAATTGTGAAACTGTAAAAATGACTCATCAAGTGAGTGCAATTGTGCATTCAATGGCTCCCAAATTGGAAGATCCCGGTGCTTTCACAATCCCTTGTACCATTGGAAGTGCCGAGTTTGCTAAAGCTCTTTGTGATCTTGGGGCAAGTATCAATTTGATGCCCTATTCAGTTTTTAAAACTTTAGGAATTAGGCAACCAAGACCCACATCTATGAGATTACAAATGGCCAATCTTACCATGAAGAGACAATTGGGAGTAATTGAGGATGTATTGGTTCGTGTTGATAAATTCATTCTTTTGGTGGATTTTGTCATTCTTGATTGTGAGGTTGAATATGAGGTACTGATTATTCTTGGGAGACATTTCCTTTCTACGGGGAAGGCTCCAGTTGATGTTGAAGCCGGAGAACTTACCTTCCGGGTTGGTGATGAAAAAGTGGTTTTCTATGTGTGTAAGTCTATGAGGCAACCCAATTGTAATGAGGTGTGCTCTTCTGTGAACTTGGTGACCAATGTGATTGTGGATGAAACAAGTGCTGTGATGAATGTTGATGATACATTGGAGGCCGTCTTGCTCAACTTTGATGATGAAGAGATGGAGGGTTTGAGCTCTTTTTTTTGGTTGACCTATAGCCATGCGCGGCGGCTATGCGCATGTGTCCAAAGTGACGTATATTTTTTGGTAATGGGTATACTTGGAATATGTGAACTCTTTGCAAGGAATGGGGTTGTACACTTATGAGCCCCACAAATTGTCCTTGGATCTTGAAAATAGGACAACTCCTCCAATAAAGCCTTCAATTGAGGAACTCCCATCTTGGAGTTGAAGCCATTGCCTCCACATCTTCGGTATGAATTTCTTGGCCCTTCTTCTACTTTACTGGTTATTCTTTCCTCTTGTTTGACTAACGTGCAGGTAGACTATACATTGGCGGTGCTACAAATGAGGAAGAAGGCTATTGGATAGACATTGACGGATATTAGGGGGATGAGCCCCGCTTTTTGCATGCACAATATTAACTTGGAGGAAGGTGCCAAACCATCTATTGAACATCAAAGGAGACTCAATGAAGCCATGCAAGAGGTTGTCAAAAAGGAGATCATCAAGTGGTTGGATGGCGGGATTGTCTACACCATTTTCGATAGTTCATGAACTTCTCCGGTTCAATGTGTCCCAAAGAAAGGGGGCATGATGGTGGTCACCAATGATAAGAATGAGTTGATATTTACAAGAACGGTGGTCAGGTAGAGATTGTGTATGGACTATCATAATCTCGACAAAGTCAATAAGAAGGACTATTTTCCACTTCCCTTCCTAGATAAAATGCTTGATAGATTGGCTGACCGTGCTTTCTATTGTTTCCTTGATGGGTATTCCGGCTACAACCAAATTCTTATTGCTCCGAAGGGTCAAGAGAAAACTACCTTTACATGTCCTTATGGTACTTTTGCCTTCTCGCGGATGCCATTTGGGTTGTGCAATGCACCGGTGACTTTTCTAAGGTGTATGATGGCAATCTTCACGAACATGGTCGAGGATTACCTTGAAGTCTTCATGGATGAATTCTCGGTGGTTGGTAATTCTCTTGATGATTGTCTCGCAAACTTGGATAAAGTGTTGGCAATATGTGAAGAAACAAAGTTGGTGCTCAGTTGGAAAAAATGTCATTTCATGATCGAGGAGGGCATTTTCCTTGGCCACAAGATCTCAAAGAATGGCATTGAAGTCGACAAGGTAAAGATTGAGGTAATTTCTAAACTTCCACCTCCAACTTCGGTAAAAGGCGTGCGGAGTTTCTTAGGCACCAGCATTTCATCAAGGACTTCTCTAAAGTGGTGAACCCGTTGTGCAAGATTTTGGAGAAAGATGATAAGTTCCACTTCAATGATGATTGCATGAGAACCTTTGAATTGATAAAGTTCAATTTGACTACTACTCCCATTATCACGGCTCCAAATTGGAGTGTTCCTTTTGAGCTCATGTGCGATGCAAGTGATGTAGTGGTAGGGGTTGTTTCGGGGTAACACATCAACAAAATTTTTCATCCGGTCTATTATGCAAGTAAGACCATGAATAGTGCCCAAGTCAACTACACTGTTACGTAGAAAGAGCTCATTGCCATTGTTTTTGCTATTGATAAGTTCCGCCCGCACTTGATGGGTGCAAAAGTGATTCTCCATACGGATCATGCGGCACTTTGTTATCTTATGAGCAAGAAAGATTCCAAATCCCGGTTGACGAGATGGGTGCTTTTGTTGCAAGAGTTTGATATAGACATCCAAGATTGAAAAGGAAGTGAAAACCAAGTGGCAAACCACTTGCCTCGTTTGGAGGAGGAGGGAAGGCTGCATGATGGCCTTGAAATCAATGACTCCTTCCCCGATGAGCAACTCTTGGCTATTTAAATGAAAGAGGTGCCATGGTTCGTGGATCTAGCAAATTTTCTTGTAAGTGGTATCATCCCGGATGAGTTCTCTTCAAACCAAAGGAAGAAGCTCAGACAGGATTGCCAAGACTATTATTGGGATGAACTGTACCTTTTCCGGATTCGTATAGATGGAGTGATTAGAAGATGTGTACCGGAGAAAGAACAATATGACATTCTTGGAGCTTGTCATTCTTCGCCATATGGTGGTCACCATGGTGGAGTAAGAACGGCGGCCAAAGTGCTAACTTGCGGTTTCTATTGACCAACTCTTTACAAGGATGCAAATGATCTAGTCAAGCGTTGTGATGAATGTCAAAGGGTCGGGGGAATTTTAAAGAAAATTGAAATGCCTCTCACCACCATTTTGGAGATTGATATTTTCGATGTGTGGGGTATTGACTTCATGGGTCCTTTTGTGAGTTCTTGTGGAAACACCTACATCTTGGTCGCGGTTGATTATAAATCCAAATGGGTTAGCTCGTTGCTCTACCCAACAATGAAGCGAGAAGTGTGGTGGCGTTTTTGAAGAAGAATATTTTCACAAAATTTGATACTCCGCGGGCTATCATAAACGATGGGGGTCACATTTTTGCAACAAAGCTTTTGACACCTTACTCACCAAGTATGGTGTCACTCATAAAGTCACGACTCCCTATCATCCACAAGCAAGCGGTCAAGTGGAAGTCTCCAACCGAGATAAAGAGTATTTTGTCCAAAATAGTGAAATTCTAACTGAACGGATTTGTCCAAGAAACTTAATGATGCTTTATGGGCTTATACGACAGCATAAAAAACACCTATTGGAATGTCTCCATAGCGGTTGGTGTTCAAAAAAGCTTGTCATCTTCCGGTGGAACTTGAGCACAAAGCCATGTGGGCTTTAAAGAAGTTGAATCTAGAGTGGGATGTCGCCAACTTAAGGGTGGCACACGTGAGTGAGTTGGATGAGTTCCGGTACCATGCAAACACAAATTCATCCTTACACCAAGAGAAGATGAAATATCTTCATGACAAGTACATTTGGAACAAAGAGTTTAAAGAGGGTGATCTTGTGTTGTTGTTCAATTCACGGTTATGGCTGTTTCCCAGAAAGTTTAAGTCAAAATGGAGTGGCCCGTTTGAGGTAGTGGGTATGACACCCTTTGGTGCATTGGAAGAATAAAAATAATGAGATGTTTAGAGTCAATGGTCATCGGGTGAAGCATTACCTAGGAAAAGTTGGTGATGGCCACATCGTGGCGGTAATTCATTTCAAGTGATGGTAATCTACATCGTGTCGCGACGTTAAATCAAGCGCTTCTTGGGTGGCAACCCATATTTCTTTTTCTTTTTTTCTTTTCTTGTTCTTTAGATAAGTCTTATTTTGTGCTAAATGAATTTGAAGTGTGTTGTAGGAATGAGTGTGCTTTACAGGAACTGTGCTCAGAAAAAATTGGCCAAGTATGGAAAAAGTATGGATCGCACATGTATTGTGAGGACTGCACAATTTTTAATGCTACAGCAGAAGGCAAATGCGGCCGTACAATTCTTGTGCGACCGCACAAATTGAGATGGAAAAATGCACACTCTCTGAAGTTTATTTGTCAGAGAAACGGCCAAAGTGCGGCCCCACAGGAAAATCTGCTGCCCGCACCAAATTCTGCGCCACACAACTAAATCTGCAGACCGTAGATCAACAAAGGGAATTGGAACCCCAGGTAACAGAGTGCGGACCGCAGAAGGATTTCTACGGCCGCACTCGTCTCTTGATCCCTTAGCCAGACCCGCTTACTATAAATTGTAATTCTAAGGCTCCTGTTCAAACTTTACGTTCTCTGAGCAATCAAAAAGGGCTAAAAATTTTCACACATCTGATTCAATCATCTTCCACCTAATTATGCATCTGTGATCATTCCTTAGCACCGCTTCATCACTGGTATGTTCAAATCATTTCTAGGATTCTTCAATTTTCGTAGTTTAATTTACAATTTGTTAGTTATTTTAGACCATTTGTCAATTTCATATCCATGCGGGCTGTAAATTGTGTTGGGTAAACTCCTACTTGCTATTTGGGGAATGGGTATCTTGTTTATCATGTTTAATTGCTACTACCATGTCCAATTTATGCATAAAATTGAAACCCTAAAGGACTCTGCCCGATTAAATTTTGAAATGTACGGCCGCAAGGAATTGTGCAATCCACAGAAGTATAGATTAGGGCATTTGGTTTGGAAAGATTGTGCGGACCGCACTTAAAATTGTGCGGTCCGCAGAAATTCAACCGTGGTCACAGAAAAGTGTGCGTGGCCGCAGATCAGGCATATCTCTTTCTTCAGAGAGTTGCTACTTTGAGGTAGTGCGGCCGCACTGACAATTATGCGGACCGCACTTCAGATGTGCGGTCGCACTCAAAATTGTGCGCACCGCAGTTTCATCTATGTGGCCGCACTTTCAAATTGTGCGGTCCGTACAACCCAGCCTGCGGCCGCACTTGCAATTATGCGGACCGCACTTTCCCACGCTGCAACATGTTTTTTGTTTATCTACACTTGAACTAGAACTGACTCCCACTGTTGTTTGTTGCAGAAAATGGTTAGATCAAGTGGTCGTGGTGATACATCAAAGAGGAGGGGTTAACCTTCCCGAGGCCGAGGCAAGAGTACCTTACCCCTCGCCCTTCAAAGAGCTATATCTAAAAAGGCGACATCCGGCCGGGGTGGAGCTTCAGAGCCAGCTGAATCAAGCTCTTATTTCCCATCTAGGGAAGCATCGGAGGTCGACTCAGTGCAAGAGCAGCCTGCTGTTCAATCACAGCCACAGCAGCTACAGGGGAGATTTCAACTCCGAGATGAGCCTTCCACCTTTGAGAGCATTTTCGAGGGTTTGAAAGGTGACAATAAGGCTTCATAGCCCTCATCTACACCTGCCCCCGATGCACCAGCTACTACAGTGGATGTGGATGATATCCCAGATGATGGCAAAGGGGGTGATACCAGAGTTGCCGGCCTTGAGAGGTCAAAGAAGAAAGAAATTTAGGAAGATAGATTAGTTACTCTAGCTGCCCTCACTAGCTTCCGAGAGTGGTGGCCGGTGAGATCACTCATTCTTGAGCAACAATTCCAATTGAAAGATCTTGACAAGCATAATCCGTCAGTTTTAAGATAGTTTCGAGAGCGGAAGGGGTGGATGTGGTTCACCCAAAGTGTAGTGGACGCCAAGGAATATCTAGTCCGTGAATTTTATGCCAATGTGGTGCATATAAAGAAAGGGACCAAGGTAACAAAAGTGAGGAACCTGAAGGTGAGATTTGACCAAAACACTTTGAACACCTACTTGGGGCTTAAGGATGTTGAATCGGTGCAGTACTTGGAAAAGCTAGCTCTAGGAGATGCAACTCGCCCATGGCTAGCTGAGATTCTTGCAGCCCCGGGGCCACCACCACCATGGATCACAACAAGTGCTCCTATTCACAGGAACATCCTGAACCTCGAGGCAACGGGATGGGAAACTTTCGTATGCAGCAGAATAGACCCGTGCCAGAATAAAACAAATCTTCCTATTTAGCGAGCAGTGCTAGTCGCCTCTATCATGGCCGCGTACTCAATCAATGTGGGTGTCGTGACGTCAGCTAACATGTTTGTGGTCGTCAGGCAAGCTGACACTTCCTACCCGTATCCCAACACTATCACTGAGTACCTTACGAATGCGGGGGTGGAGCCGAGGGATTTTGACACAAAGGTTGTGGCAAAGAAGCCTTTCTCTTGGTATTCTCTGATGGACCTGAGGAACCCGAAGAAAAAGGGTCAGCCGACTACTACCATAGGCCAGTCTAATGAGCCTTCGGTGGTAGCTGCAGAGTCAGCAGATATGCCTTCCACTTCAGCAGTGCCTTCTGCCAATGCAGCAGATATGCCTCCACCACCTTCTTCAGATCCTTCAGCATCAGTACCTTCCACCTAGGCTTTGAAGCCGGTGCCCATGCCCACTTATGCACTATCTGTGCTGCGAGTCTCCCAGACACAAGCGAGCCTCAACAATCGGATGTAGACAGCCATAAAAAAGCTGTCTGACATATCCAGTACTGTTGCAGCACATTCATCCACCCCGGCACCCAGATTCCTCCGACTGTGGAGGATAAATTGAAGAAGATTTTGGAGAACCAACCACCATCATGAACACATTAGTAGCACATGGAGCAGTGATTGAGGAGCTTGGAAAGCAGGTAAAGAAGATGAAGAAATCCCAGGCATCCAAGAAATCAGTTGACAGGCTGAGGAGAGAGTTGACCAGGATAGCACTAGCTGGTGATCTTCCATTTGATATGCTGATGGAGACATATCTAGCAACACAACACCAGTAGATCCAGCAGCACCATCAGCTCCAGTGACACTAGCCGGCCAGTCTGAGGAGCCAGGCCTGGCTGCCGACACTGCTGAGGCGGTGCGCCAGATGTTCACCCACCCAGTTACTCCTAGAGCCGAGTATGATGAGATCCAGTTAGTGGAGACTGAGGGCGGTGACGCTGCTATGGACGTGGAGATGTCCAAGGCCACATAGGGAATCCTCTTCACTCTTACCCTTCTTTATTCTTATTTTGTTAAGCATTGGGGACTATGCTTACTTTTATTCGGGGGGTGGAGTTTATTTGATATTTGCATGGTTTCTAGACATTTGGTTTGTAATAACTAACAATATTTTCTTCTTTCTCTTTATCATGTATATATTCTCTCCTCTCTCTCTCTCTCTCTCTCTCTCTCTCTCTCTCTCTCTCTCTCTCTCTCTCTCTCCCC
>NW_017672574.1:117169-178049 GCF_001879085.1 Nicotiana attenuata
CTTTCTCTCCCCCCCCCCCCCATTGATGTATATATTCTCTCTTTTCGTCTCTCATTATGTATATTCATTATGCTTTTAGTAGTTTGCTTTGTAGCTTCTTTATTCTATTTTCTTATTAGTCAATGTTTAATTTAGTAGCTTCTTTTTTAATCTAATAGCTTCTTTTTATGTTTGAGTGGACAATAAGCCTTTGGTTTTCTTAATGCCACGATTCTTTCCAAAGGTAGTTTTGTTGTGAACCAGGTGACTCTTCCCAACGATGGATGGCGTGACATCCTTCTTAAGGGATTGAGTCCGTTTTTGGTGTTTAGGTAAGAATAGTAGTAATAATGAATTAAAAGACCTAATTGAGGTAGGCTCGAAGAGTCAAAGATACTTCACTTGATACCAACACACTTAACTATGTGCTATGATCAAAAACAAGTTTTTTGGAAAGAAATAGCTCTAGTTAGTGACCTTCTGACTCTTGTGTTGACTTAAGCAATCGTCGAGCGGTTTAGTCGAACCATAGTGATTTTCAATCTTGAATATGGTCGTTGTGAGCCCTCGACTCTATCCTCTTTAACAATCCTACTATGTGAGAGGTGAGATGTTTCTGTTTCAAGTCCAAGTACCCGTGCGAATGGTCTAGAACTTGCCCCGAATGTGTTTCGAAGCAAAATTTTAAGTTTTGCTTGGCTTGAGAAGTGATTGTAGGCTCTCCTTGACCCGCTTGAAATTTTCCATAGCCCACCAATATTGTTATCCCTAGTCAACCCATTTGAGCCTAAAAACCTTTCTCATTTGATAACCATGTTACAAGCATTTACCCATTTTGTTGTGACCCTCTCTTGGCACCCGAGCTTTTCTTAACACTCTTGAGAAACAATTGGATAAAAACATAAGTTTGGGGGAGAGACGAGGAATTTGGAAAAGGTATCAAGGCACAAAAAGAGAAAAGAAATGAAGAGAAAGAAAGGCAAGAAAAAGAAAGAAAGAACAAAAAGAAAAATGCAAAAAGAAAGTGAATAAGTTGAAGAGTTGAAGGGATTCAACAGAAAAGTAATGATGCAAAGAACGGAGAAAGCAAAGAAGGAGAAAATGAATATCATGACCAAGAAAGAGTGATGTGAAGTCTTTCTAGTTCCGCTAAGGAAAAGAAAATGCCTCAAAGAGTTGGCAAAACATGAGCCGATAAGAGAAAATGGAGTGCTTAAGGAAAGATGAACCCGTTCTATCATAACATATCCAACCGTAGTCCAAAAGCCTTCATTGTGTTCCGAAAAAGCCCTATATGATTTCAAGACGAGTGAGCTTACATTAGTGGTGATATACATGAGGGGAAAGCATATGATACTTAGAGCCGTACTTGCGACATTCTTTTGAGAGAGATGAGCGAATCTTTCACAAATCTTTGAATTGAGTACTACATTCTTAAGTGAGATATGCTAACGGAGAGTAGAGGAGGAGGAGTTTGGGATCTATAATGATCGACATGAAAGAGTGAACTTCCTTGATGAATAAATTCAACTCTTGATGCTCAAGTGTCACATTAGAACTATTTTTGCTTAAAAGTTCAACTTTTTGCCTTGTTGAGAATTCATGATTATTGTCGGTAATTGTTGGTCCTAATTGATGTGTGATTGATGCATCTTTCATAAGCTGGAATAACTCTTAACTTATGGAGGTGGTAATTACCTTATTTGCTTGAGGACAAGCAAAAGCTGAAGTTTGGGGGAGTTGATAAGTGGCAATTTTGACTACTTATTACCGCCTTTTAGCTTTCGTTTTAGTCCAAAAGCATTTAATTGTATTCCTGAAAACTGATGAAATATGTTTAGTTGCAGGAATATTGAAAAATGAGCCCCCAAGATGAAATCCAACTCAAGAAAGAGTGATCTGAACTCAAGGACAAAAACAGGCAACAGAAGCTCAAAGTGCGGACCGTAGATTATCATATGCGGCCGCAGATTTTTAAGAAACTCATAGCATAGACATGTGCAAAGTGCGATCCGCACATGACATGTGCGGCCGCAGAAACTGAGCAAGAGCAAAAGTTTAGAGAACCTGCATCTCAAGTTCAATAGAAGTGCGGACCGTATAATTATTCTGCGGACGTAGAAGAACAGTTACGAGGCCGCAATCACATTTGTGCGATACATAAAAGAGCAATGTGTGGCCACACTTAGAATTGTGCGGACCGCAGAATGAGAGAAGCGTGGCCGCGGGTCAGAATTATGCGGCCACAAGTTTCCAATCCTTTCAGGCTGAAGCAAAGTGCGGACCGCACATGGAATTTTGCGGCCGCAAAACTTCCGGAAGGGCATTTTTGTCCGAAAATTCTAGCCCTATATAAATAGAAGAGTTTCACTTTTTCAGGTCAAGTTTTGATATCATCAGCTACAGTAGACGTTTTTCTTTACTCTCTTTAATACTTTTGCTATTTTGAGCTTTTTGAATATAGATTTCATCATTTTCATTAACAATATGGGTTTAATTTTCATTTCTTCTTCTATTTCTTCTATATTAAGCATAGTATCTAGATTGTCACTAGGGTTGTGACCCAACCCTGGAGTGTAATCCTAATGGATATTTGATTTATTGCTTGTTTATGGTTGGGTGTTTATTATTTAGCCTTGTTCTTGCTTTTAATTATAGAATTAATGGTTGCAAACATTACTTCATACCTTTTTGACTTGGTCTCTACTTGAGAAATAGAGACTTAGTCTAGGAAAACATGGCTAACAAGAAATTGGGTAAATCAAGAGATTGATAGTCCCAATTAAAGGGTTGAACCTAGAGATAGTGAAATCCAACATGAGCTTTGTATCAAGCGTTTTGTTCAATACCCATTTGGACTTGAGAAAGCCAAATTGGGCAAAATCACTCTCTGATCGAGATGTATTGAGTGGGTACTCGAGTGTTGATAGCTATAATACGCCCGATCAATAAAATAAGCTTTATATATTACAACCTGTTAGGTAAACATCTCGGTGAAGGTCATAGCCCTAGGCCTTTTATATCATTTGAAAAACAACGGCAAAATCAATTTCTTAGTTTCATTTCTTAATCTTGCAATCTTAGATTAGAATAGACATAGAACAAACACCAATTTGTGGAAGTATAAATTAAGATAGTTCATACTCATACACTGCAATCTATATTCCTAAATCCCACATATACCTCCCTGTGGTATTCGACCCCGACGCATTATTGGATATTACTATTGCAATCGACCGTTTCATAACCTTGAATTGAGGTGTGAACTTGGACGAGATAAGCCACCATGTATGAAAACTAGTGAAGGCAGCCAAGCTAACAAAAAGGTCCTCCCAAAACTCTTTTTTCTTCGATCTTTCAAGATCGGCAGCTGTAGCATCTCCACCTCTTCCATCATTGGGGATATCCTGAACTGGTGTATCTTGTTCCTCGGGGACAGGTGTATTCGATGGCTCAGAAGCCTGACTAGCACTTCCCGATCCCTCGGAAGTGCTATGAGAAGAGTACGACTCGTCCCTGAGTTGGTATCTCCCTTGCGGCCTTGACTGTACGGCCGGCTGCTCCTGAACAGAGGCTGAGTTTCCCTCTGATGCTTCCCTAGACGGGCATAAGAGCTCGTCTCGAAGAGATCTGCACCTCTCCCTTTGCCGGCTGTAGCTTTCTTTGTAATTGTCCTTTTGTTGGCCGAGGGGTAAGGCACTCTTACCTCGACCCCGAGAAGGTTCACCCCTCCCTTCAGAAGTGTTGCCTCAGCCTCTAGATCGAACCATTGTCTGTATCAAGCAAAGGCGATTGTTAGTTTCAATTCAATGTTCAGACATACAAGGAGATATGTCTTATTAGTCACCAGAAAACACAGTGAGGTTCACAGTTCATGCTTGCAGGATAAGGATCTGTGGTCCGCACAATTTTTTTTTGCAGGCGTAAAAGTGAAGTGCGGTCCGCACAATTTCACTTGCGGCCACATCTCATAAACCCAAAATATGCCAACTCTCTAATGACAGAGAACTGGCTGATGTGCGGCCGCAAAATGATTTCTGTGGTCCGCACAATTAGACCTGCGGCTGCGCATTTGAGTAACAAAAGTGTAGACTCTCTGATGACAGTATAGGGTTGTTCTGCGGTAATGGGAATTCTGCGGTCCGCACATTTTACCTTGCGGCCGCAGATTCCTTCTTCACTAATGATGCCCTACAATCATTTGCTGTGGACCGCACAATTTCAAGTGCAGTCGCAGAATGGAAAAACATTGAACAGTTCAGTTAGGTCATTCTAGGTTCTGCAATATTGTGCACAATTTGAACATCATAGAGGCATGAAAATTTGTTGACCCAGTCCCCATAGAGCATGTATTAATTGACCCACTTTACCCTCACATACACAATTGAATTCTATTAACAAATGGCCTAAAAATCTACAAATTAAAAGAAAAATATTAACAAGCAATTGAAACATACCATATGAACAATAATACAAGATCGCCCACCTTGAACTCTTTGTTCCAAATATATTTGTCATGAAGATATTTCATCTTTTCTTTGTACAAGGACGAACTTGCATAAGCATAGTACCGGAACTCATCCAATTCATTCAAATGTGCAACCCTCAAGTTAGCGGCTACATCCCAATCAAGATTCAACTTCTTTAGTGCCCACATAGCCTTGTGCTCAAATTCCATCGAAAGATGAAAAGCTTTTTTGACCACCAACCGATATGGTGACATTCCGATAGGTGTTTTTTAAGCCGCCGGATAAGCGCATAATGCATAATCAAGCTTCTTGGACCAATCCGTCCGTTTAGCATTCACTGTTTTGGACAAAATCTCTTTATCTCTCGGTTGGAGACTTCCACTTGACCGCTAGCTTGTGGATGATAGGGAGTCTGAATTTATGAGTAAAACTATACTTGACAAGTAAAGTGTCGAAAGCCTTGTTGCAAAAATGTGACCCACCATCGCTTATAATAGCCCGCGGTGTACCAAACCTTGTGAAAATATTCTTCTTCAAGAACACCATCACACTTCTCGCCTCATTGTTGGGTAGAGCAACGGCCTCAACCCATTTGGACAAATAATCTACCGCGACCAAGATGTAGGTGTTTCCACAAGAACTCACAAAAGGATCCATGAAGTCAATACCCCACAAATCAAAAATATCGATCTCCAAAATGGTAGTGAGAGGAATTTCATTTTTCTTTGAGATTCCACCAGCCCGTTGACATTCATCACATCTTTTCACTAACTCACTTGCATCCTTGTAATGAGTGGTCCAATAGAAGCTGCAACTAAACATTTTGGCCGCCATTCTTGCTCCTCCATGATGACAACCATATGGTGAAGAATTACAAGCCCCAAAAATTTCACTTTGTTCTTCTTTTGGTACATATCTTCTAATCATCCCATCCGTACAAATCCGGAAGAGGTATGGTTCATCCCAATAATAATCTTGACAATCCCGTCTGAGCTTCTTCCTTTGGTTTGAAGAGAACTCATCCGGGATGATTCCACACACAAGGAAATTTGCTAGATCCACGAACCATGGCACTTCTTTCATTAAAATAGCCAAGAGTTGCTCATCTGGGAAAGAGTCATTGATTTCAAGGCCATCATGCGGCCCCCCCTCCTCCTCCAAACGAGACAAGTGGTCCGCCACTTGGTTTTCACTCCCTTTTCTATCTTGGATGTCAATATCAAACTCTTGTAACAAAAGTACCCATCTCATCAACCGATCTTTGGAATCTTTCTTGCTCATAAGATAATGAAGCGCCACAGGATCCGTGTGGACAATAACTCTTGCACCCATCAAGTACGGGCGGAACTTCTCAATTGCAAACACAATGGCAAGGAGCTCTTTCTCCGTAAAGGTATAGTTAACTTGGGCACTGTTCATGGTCTTACTAGCATATTAGACTGGATGAAAATCTTGTTGATGTGTTGCCCCAAAACAGCCCCAACCTCTACGTCACTTGCATCGCACATGAGTTCAAAAGGGACACTCCAATTTGGAGCGCTGATGATGGGAGTAGTTGTCAACTTGAACTTTAACAATTAAAAAGCTCTCATGCAATAATCATTGAAGTTAAACTTAGCATCTTTCTCGAGAAGCTTGCACAACGGGTCCACCACCTTAGAAATATCTTTGATGAAGCACCGGTAAAACCCCGCGTGGCCTAAGAAACTTCGCACCCCCTTCACCGAAGTTGGAGGTGGAAGTTTAGAAATCACCTCAATCTTTGAATTATCAACTTCAATTCCATTCATTGAGATTTTGTGGCCAAGGACAATGCCTTCCTCGACCATGAAATGACACTTCTCCCAATTGAGCACCAAATTTGTTTCTTCACATCTTGCCAACACTTTATCCAAATTTGCAAGACAATCATCAAAAGAATCTCCAACCACCGATAAGTCATCCATGAAAACTTCAAGGTAGTCCTCCACTATGTCCGTGAAGATAGCCATCATATACCTTTGAAAAGTCACCGGTGCATTGCCAAACCAAATAGCATCTGCTTGAAGGTGAAAGTACCATAGGGACATGTAAAGGTTGTTTTCTCTTGATCCTCCGGAGCAATAAGAATTTGGTTGTAGCCCGAATACCCATCAAGAAATCAATAGAAAGCACGTCCGGCCAATTTATCGAGCATTTGATCTAAGAAAGGAAGTGGAAAGTGATCCTTCCTTGTGACTTTGTTGAGCTTGTGATAGTCTATACGCACTCTCCAACGATCACCGCTCTTGTATGAATCAACTCATTCTTATCATTGGTGGCCACTGTCATGCCCCCCATTTTCGCATAGCCACATTGACAACATTTTGCATAGCCACATTGAGTCTCCTTTGATGTTCAATAGATGGTTTTGCGCCCTCCTCCAAGTTGATCTTATGCATGCAAAATGCGGGCTTATCCCCCGAATATCCGCCAATGTCCATCCAATAGCCTTCTTCCTCTTTTGTAGCATCGCCAAAGTGGAGTCTACTTACACATTAGTCAAACAAGAGGAAAGAATAACCGGTAAAGTAGAAAAAGGACCAAGAAATTCATACCGAAGATGATGAGGCAATGGCTTCAACTCCAAGGTAGGAGGTTCTTCAATAAAAGGCTTTATAGGAAGAGTTGTCCTATTTTCAAGGTCCAAGGAAAATTTTTGGGGCGCGTAGTTGTACAACCCTATTCATTGCAAAGAGTTCACACATTCCGTGAAACCGTCCATCTCGTCATCATCAAAGTTGAGCAAGATGGCCTCCAACATATCACCCATATTGATCATAGCACTTGTTTCATCAACAATAACATCGGTCACCAAGTCCACAAAAGAGCACACCTCATTGCTATTCGGTTGCCGCATGGACTTACACACATGGAAAATTACTTTTTCATCACCAACCTGGAATGTAAGTTCTCCGGCTTCAATATCACAAAGAGCCTTCCCCGTAGCAAGGAATGGTCACCCTAGAATAATCGTCATCTCAAAATCAACTACACAATCGATAATGACAAAATCCGTCGGAAGAATGAACTTATCAACACGAACCAAGACATCTTCAATTACTCCCAAAGGTCTCTTCTTAGTATGATTGTTCATTTGCAATCTTATAGAGGTGGGACTTGGTTGCCCAATTCTCGACGTCTTGAAAACCGAATAGGGCATCAAGTTGATGCTTGACCCAAGATCACAAAGAGCTTTAGCAAACTCGGCACTTCCAATTGTACAAGGAATCGTGAAAGCACCGGTATCCTCCAACTTATGAGCCATTAAATGCACAATTGCACTCATTTGATGAGTGAATTTGATGGTTTCAAAATTCATTGACCACTTCTTTGTCACGAGATCCTTCATAAACTTTGCATAGCCGGGCATTTGTTCCAAAGCTTCAACTAATGGCACATTGATTGAGAGACTCTTCATCATTTAAATAAACTTCTTGAATTTTATTCGCACCATTTTACTTGGCAAGTCTTTGAGGTTATGGAGGTGGAGGCTTAGGCAATGGTGCCTTAGCCCTTTGCACTACCGGTTCCGGTATGTCAATAATGTGATCCCTACACGGGTTCACCTCCTCTTGAGTCTCTTCCACACTATCATCAATACCAATTTGAACCTCATCATTAGGTTGCACCACATTGTTCGGGATCTCCTCTTCTTGCACCACTTGTTCATCATCCACAAGTTGCCTTTGACTTGAGGTAGGTGCATTCTCACCTCTTCCACTTATTGTAGTAACGGTCATGGAATGCCCCGTGTTGTTTCCACCCTTTGGGTTTACCACCGTATCACTTGGTAGTGCCCCCTTGGGATGAGAATTTAGAGGATGAGAGATTTTCCCGATTTGAACTTCTAAGTTGCGGATTGATGTGTTGTGTGAGGCAAGTTGGACATCCAAAGCGGCATTCTTTTCCATCATTTTCTTGAACAAATTCTCAATACGCCCCATTTCATTGTTTGAAGAACTTGGACCATGAGAAGGATAAGGAGGCGGGTTGCTCGGTTGTTAATACAACGGGGGCCTTTGAAAACCCGACCCTCGATTGCCTTGATTATTATTCCATCCACCTTGATTGTTACCCGCCCTCCCTCTTACCCCCCCCCCCCCCCCCACCCAATTTCCTTGGTTATTGCCACTCCTGTTTCCTTGATTGTTGTTGTTATGCCAATTCCCTTTATTGTTGCCACCAGTCCAATTACCTTAATTATTAGAATTTCAATTATCTTGATTGTTTTGAGGTCGCCATTGTTGTTGGTTTGGGCCTTGGAAGTTGTTTCTTTGCCCTTGAAAATTATTCACATATTGCACCTCCTCTTCTTGTTCATTATACGAATCATCTTGATCAGACCCACTATCATCTTGCACATAATTCTCAACTCGATTTTGCACTTGTGGACCCTTGGTCCTTCTCTTGTTTACCATCATGTTCACCCCTTACATGGCATTGACTTGCTTAGGATTTTGCACTTGATGAAGTTGAGGCTTTCCTAGGTTATTCATTGTAGTTCTCAATTCGCCAATGGCTTGCCCATGGTCATGTAACTTTTTATGAAGGTGGATCATGTTCGGATCACCTTGTGGAACATTAGCCCGGAATTGCCACGCCGATGATGTTTCCGCCATTTCATCCAAAATCTCACAAGCCTTCGCATAAGTCGTAGTCATAAAATTTCCACCGGAAAGTTGATTCACTACACATTGGTTGGTCGTGTTAATCCCATGGTAGAAGGTTTGTTGAATCATGTTTTTCGTCATATCGTTGTTAGGAAATTCCTTGACCATTGTTCTATATCGCTCCCATATCTTGTGTAGTGGTTCATTGGGCTCTTTCTTGAATGACAAAATTCTTCTCGAAGTGTAGCCATATGCCCAAAAGAGAAGAACTTAGCAATACATTTCTCCGCCAACTCATCCCAAGTACGAATGGAATGGTTCGGAAGTCATTCCAACCAATCTAAAGCTTTCCCCCTTAGAGAGAAGGGAAAAGGCCTTAGCCTCAATGCATCCCCGGAGACATTTGTTTGTTTTCTCCCCCAACAAGTGTCCACAAACCCGTTCATATGTTTATATGCATTTTGACTTGGGAGCACCGGTTAAGAAACCTCGTCTAGCAAAGTGAGCATCACATTGGTGATTTGAAAGTTGTCCGCCCTAATACAGGGAGGGACTATTGCACTAGCATACCCTTCATTGGGTAACACTTGCTCTTAGTGGAGGTGGGGGTGGAGCGGGGACATTGTCATGAGGCGCTCGATCTCTTCTATTGGCTTGAGGTTCAAGAGGAACCTCATCAACTTTCTCATTGGCGACATCAAAAACAAACACCAATATATAGCTAACACTGTTTTTAACTCCCCGACAATGGCGCCAAAAATTGGTCACGTCCACAGCACACCTCAATAGAGATATGAAACGCCGTATGCAATAATAATTACCCAACTAGGAGTCGGGGTCGAATCCACTGGGAGTTATGATAGGAGTTAGGTGTATATATTTGAAATGAGCAATTGGACTATCTAGATTGCACTTCCACAACAAGGTTTTGTTTTCTATTTCTACTGTTACTCTAATGAATGCAAGCTAAAGAAAATAGATTATAGATAAATATTTTTGAGATTTTTCCAATTGGATTAAAGGCCTTGGGTTGTGACCATAACCTAGGTGTTTGCCTAATGGGATAAAGACATTAATTCATGTTTTGTTGATTGAGGTATATTATATCTCACAACTCTACATTATCCACTCAATGCCTCTCGGTCAGAGAGTGGTTTTGCCCAATTTGGCTTTCTCAAGACCAAATGGGTATCAACCAAAATAATTGATAAGAGCTCAAGTCGGGTTGTTACTATCTCTAGGTTGAACTCTTTAATTGGATTAATCAATCTGTCAATTGACCCAATTTCTTGCTAGCTAAGTTATCCTAGACTAGGTCCCTCTTTCTCAAATAGAGACTAAGTCAAATAGGCATGAATCAATGTTTGCAACCATTAATTCTAAAATTGAAGCATGAACTAAGCTAATAATCAACACCCAATCAAAAATAAGCAGTAAATTAATCACCCATAAGGTTTACACACTAGGGTTGGTCACAAACCTAGTAGAAGTCTAGCTACTCATAATAGAAATTACAGAATATAAAAAAAAAAGCTAATTAAACTCATAATGGAAGATTAAAATAATGAAATCTAATGTTAAAACACCAAAATAATGTAAAACTTCCTAAAGTAGTAAAGAAAAACGGCTACAGCAACTTCAGATGTTCAAACTTGACCTATTTTTGTGAAACTCGTCTATTTATATAGGGATGAAAATCTTGAACAAAAATGCCCCTCGGGAGGTTCTGCAGGCGCACAATTCCATATGCGGACCGCAGATTTCTTCAGCTGGCAGGAAGTGGAGTTCTGCGGCCGCACATTTCTGAACTGCGTCCACGAGGCAGTCTTCTGCGGCCACAAATTTATGTCTGCGGCCGCACAATTCTTGTGTGGTCTGCAATTCACAAAGGCTCCTGGACTTGGTCTTTTTGCATACTCTCTGATCTTTGACTCTTAGCCCAGTTCTGCGGCCGCACAATTCATTTGTGGTCCGCACATTGCTAGAAGTCTGCTAGATTTTCATTCTTGGATTGCGGGTGCAGATGGAATTTTGCGGCCCGCAATTTCTTCTGCGATCGCAAAATTCCTTCTGCGGACCGCACTTTTGTGCTTCTGTGCCCTTTATTGCCTTGTGCTTCGAAACACTCCTTTTTGAGTAAGATTTCATCTCGGGCGACTAAACTTCCAATATTCCTGGAATTTGCAAAATTTCATTAGTTTCGGGAACACAATTCAATATTTTCGAACAGAAACAAAAGCTAAAAGGTGCTAGTAAGCAGTCAAAATCCCCATTTATCATGCAACTCCAAAACCAATCCCAAAGAAGTTCCGTATGCTTGAAATTCCAAAGTACAATGGAACAACTGATCCAAATGAACGTGTGACCTCCTACACGTGTGCCATCAAGGGGGACGTTTAGAAGATGACGAACTCAAATCTTTTCTGCTGAAAAAGTTCGGAGAAACATTGTCAAAAGGAGCTATGATATGGTATCACAACTTACCCCTTAGTTCTATTGATTCGTTTGATATGCTTGCAGATGTCTTTGTAAAGGCGCACGCTGGGGCCATCAAGGTTGAGACCCGGAAGTCAAACCTTTTCAAAGTAAAGCAAAGAGATAACGAGATGCTCACGGAATTCGTGTCAAGGTTTCAAATGGAACGGATGATCTGCCTCCGGTCGCGGACTATTGGGCCGGTCAGGCATTCACCCAAGGACTTAACACTCAAAGCCCATTGGCTTCGCAGCAGCTGAAAGAAAATTTGATAGAATACCCGGCGGTAACTTGGGTCGGCGTCCATAACAGGTACCAATCGAAAATCAAGGTCGAAGATCATCAGCTCGGGGCCACTCAGGATTTGTCTATCCCTTCAGAACTAGTGACAGATCCAAAAGAGTCATCGATCATGAACCAAGATCGAACAGAGATCGGTATCAACCATATAACGGAGATCGAAGGGGCAATGGGTCCGGATGCAACCCTGCGAGAAGTGAAAAAAGGAACGATCGAGGCCACAGTGAGAAGTGAAAAGCATCTGCCGTTTCTCATCGCTTTAATAAACCTCCTCTCAAAGAAATGAGGGAACTATCTGTATACGGGTAAAATCGAGCCCGTTGAACATCTCGATTTTCAGGTAAGACAAATGGAGTAGGAACATGATCGTAAGGAATCGGAATCTGGGCGGGGAGCCTCTCGTATCGGGGTTCGAGCAAGACACCTGCCCTCGGGGGCATCGGAACCACGTCCTCCGGGATCAGTTCGAGCCTCGAGACTTTGGAGAACCTTATTGAACGGCTGCACACGATTAACGAAGGGTCGTAATATCCATGTCCAATCGGATATCATGGCATGAATCTTGGCCCGTATCAGCAATGAATCAGTGATTAACATGAAGGAAGATTTTTATCCTTTTTTAGAATTGTACTTAGGGTAAAATTTTCCTACTATATAAAGGGGAAACTAACTGTTCATTGGGGACATTGTAACACGCATATCAAGGCAATATACTATTATTTTTCTCTGTTCTTACTTTTGTTCATCATTTCTCCATTATTCTGAGCCCCGGATCGAAGGCAGGCACCTCATTAAGCCATTACTGAGTCCGGGATCACTCTTACTATTGGTTTGGCAATTTATTATATCTTTTATCTGTTTAATCTAACGCCATTAATAATTTGTATTGAATTAATCCGCATATCCTTAAAACCACAAATAAATTCAATTGTTATCCGTTTTTTAGGGTAAACAATTGTATGAAAGTTGTAAATAAATTATATAATTAGTTATATGAAATTTAAATTTTAAGATGTATGTTATTGTAGATGCAATAAAGTTGTATCAAATTTGTAAAAAAAGAGCCTTAATCAAATAACTAGGTCCATGGATTATCTTTTTTCTTATGTTCTTTACTGCTAATTTAACAAGACAAATACATTTCTTAATACTGGATATCGAAAACCTAAAAGTTCAAATCATCACAAATTGTCTGGTCTATTTCCACGTGTGACAATGTAAAGAGCATGAGATGAGAAAAAATATAAATAAATATAAGAGAAGAAGAAGAAGGGAGTAGTTAGAGGTCCATTTCCATTATCTGTTGCAAACATATTAGGTATGAGTAGCTATTTTTAATAATTTCTTTTTTAGTTTGACGTTTGCACCGAGCAGCCTGAACACCCAAATTAGCCTGTTGAATTGCCAAATTAACTACTACGACAAGACAAACTGATAATGCTTAAGTCATGACACTTTTTTTATTTAAAAAAATAACGGAACATCACACATCAAATGACTAGTATTTTGAGCATATTTATCACTCATCATAGTTTAATTGACGAGCATTGTTACCTACTAAACCACAGTTTTTATTTTTATCTTCTTAAAAAATGAATTTATACCTAATCTATATTCCAAGACTAAAAACAAGATAAATCCTTATTTATTTACTTAAGGGTCCTCTGGTTACCAGGTTAGGAAAATAAGTTTAGTATAGAATGGTTGCTTTATGCTGCTTTCGATTAGCATTTCAAACAATTTTATATGAGAATTCCAATATCACTCTATACCAAATTCAACATGCGAATTTATAAGAAAATTAGCTTTACGAAAATAAAACACATAAAAGTTCAAAATAACCTTAATATATATTTCAAATCTTTTACTAAAAAAAAGGAATAAAATTTATAAAGTCATATGGAGTATTATTTACCATACATCTCATTTGTTATGCAATAAATCAAATATCGGCCAACAAAAGCATGTATGCTACATTATCCAGTGATTATTAAATCACGTGTTACATCATTGCCTTTGAATTATCTTGTTCATAAACCCCTTAATTTTTCTAGCTTTTCTCATGTAGAAAAGAAGGGGGAAAATGAGAATAGTTGCACATCTATTGGATTTAGGGCGGTGCATAATTTGGTAAATACCAAATTACCGTATCGAAACCGAAAATTTTGGTATTTGGTTTTCGATATTTTGGTATTCGGTATGGTATTTGGTTTAAGTTTTAAAAAAAATGTTATTAGGTATGGTATTTTGTATTTTAAAATGAAATACCGAAATACCGATACTGTACCGAAATATATATTATATTATACAATACACATATTATTAATTATAATATAAATATAAAAAATCTAAAATTTTACTTTCCTTTATTCTCTAAGTTCATCAATTAACTCTTAGCAAGTAATAAGATATTTCTAATTATCAAATTTATTCCTTTATGTACGGTTTTCTCTCCCCGGGTTGATATTTGCTGGTTTTCGACAAAACTTTTGTCAACAAACGTTTTTAATTTAGTACTTTTGAGTACTTTAATTAAAAATATTACAATCTACGACTCTATGCACTAGTTAGTATTCAAAACGAATAAACCGAAGTTACCGAACCGAATAAACCGAAATCGAAAGGAGAAAACCGAACCATACCGAATTTAATTAGGTATGGTGTTGGTATAGCATTTTAAGAAACCGAATATCGAAAATACTGAACCGAAATATCTAAATATCGTACCGTACTGACCGACGAACACCCCTAATTAGATTAAGTTGGAAATGTTGAATTTCATCACCCAAATAATGCATAAACATGCGGTCCCCTTTCAGTATTGAAGTATTAAGAATGAGCACTAACAAATCAAATCAATAAAACACATCACTATCTCCAGCACTTAGCCAATAAAGCGCGCATGCTACGTAAAAACACTGGGATAAAGACAACCCACAACACCAAACACAGCAAAGAAACAATATACATAAAATGGAACTAATAATGTTTTTCATTTTTTTCATTTTGATAACGACAATGTCTAGGACAATTTGTGCGCAATTTCTTTTATTTTACCGGAAACCTATTACCTCCAACAAAACAGTTATCGCTTAATTCTGCTCACCAAGACGAGTTACACACATTCAAAGAAATACTTAGAGATTTTGGGTGTGTCTGGTTGGAGGAAAACGTAATATTTTCCAATCTTTCCATATTTACAACAAAAAAACGTAATATTTACCGTATTTGGTTGACTTACAAATTTTGCAGAACATTTTCCTCGTGAACGGTTCCTTACCAAGAAGAGGAAAAAAAAAATCAAAAACTCTTTGTCAACCTTCCTCATCCTATTCCCCACTCCCTCCAACCCTCACCTAGCCCACCCTCAACCCCGCCCATCCCCTCACCCGCCCCCACTCCCGTCCCCGCCACCCATCCTTGCCCCGTAGTGTTTGCCTAAATTATATATTTTCAAAAAAATATTTTCTACTCACTAACCAAACACTAGGAAAAAAAATCCGGAAAAAAATTTCCACTCAACAACCAAACATTGAAAAATAAGTGATAAAACCTCATTTTCTAGGAAAACATGTCATCATACCAATCACACCCTTTGGTGCAACACTATTCATGCTCTATAATGGTGCAAGATTTGGTGTTCCATTGGAGCAAAAAAATACCAAATTCTGCACCAAACTTGGATTTGGTGCAACATTTGGTGCAGCCTTGGAGATGGTCTTAAGCTCCTATAGTTTTCACTCACTTTATTGAGTGTGTGAAGTCCGAAGCTTAGGTGCAACTAATATAATGTTAATATATAGTAACAAACATCACACCATAGTGGCAATAGCAATTAGTCAATTAATACAGATGAGATTCCCCAGCCTTTGTGAACAAATTTGGCTGATATGCAAAATTGGGTGATTCATGTTCACCCAAGCAGAGCAGCAACAACTGATGCAATAGCAAAAGAAAGAAACATAGGCCACTGAAATTGCTGCCCTGTCATTGACATAAGAAAGGAATAGGCAATAGAAAGTAACATGACAGGATCAAGAAAAAGGAACAAGAAAGTGATAGTTGGACCCAAATTACTCACCAACTGCAAATTTTCAGGTCCTACAGAGGAAACAAGTCATCTGCTCTTCAACACATACAGCTAAGACATGAATGCGACATGGCCACTGATTTCAACAGCATAGCCACTGGTTATAGAAAATGATGGAAATAGGACTAGCAAAGGGTCTTTACTTAGCTGTTGTTATCTATGCTTTATCAAATGTTACATATTAGTAATCTATGTTGCCTGGACTCTCCAAAAGTGCTGCCGCACCCCCGTTGGATCCTCCAAGAATATAACTACTTTTGGTGGATCCAACACGCACCGGGCGACATTTTTGAAGAGTCCGAGCAACATACTTATTAACTATTTTACAGAATTATCTTATTCTAGTTTTGGCGTTTGAACAATGCAGCCTGTACACCCATTTAGCTCTCGGAATGGCCAATTTGACTGCTCTGATCATAGCACAAAGCTAATCTCTTTTCAGATCAAAACAAAACATCTCCAATACATATTTTTGGAAGCATATTATGACTCATCTCAGTTATATTAACAATTGCTGCTAACTTCTAAACCATGAGTCAAGACAAGAAAAAGAGAATAATTGCACGACGCCATGGAGGCGGCTAGCGTGCAGTTGGAATGTGTGGAATTTTATCACCCAAATATTTCAGAACATGTAGTCCTCTTTGAGCAATGAAGAAGCTTAACAATAGAGCACAAAGGAATCAAACCAATAAAACACATCACTACTCTCTAGCGGCAAAAGATGCGCATTAAGACAAAATCTACACAAAATATAGTATGTTGGCCATTCAAAGATATGATACATACATGAAATGAAACTGGTAACCTGTTAGGTGACAAACTTCACACCATGATCACATAAAGGAGGAAATCTCAACTGGTAATGTGGAAACAGCAGTCTTTACAAAAGATTTTCCACCCTTCTTTAACATTGACAAATCCAGAGTGGCCAATTCATGCTCAACCAAGCAGAGCAACAAATACCTGATGTAACAGCAAAAGAAAGATGTGTCGCCACTGCAATGGCAGCCATGCGATGAGGGAAACTGCAAAGGGGGGTAACTTGACAAGATCAAGGGAAAAGGAAACGAATGAAATGGTCTGGTAACTAAAATGCCCACCAAGCATAACTACTTCTCCAGGATCCTACTGAGGTATATGGCATCTGCTTGTTCACACATACAGCTATGAGGTAAGTGGGCAAACGTTTTCCCCGAGGGCTGAATAACTTTTCTCTTCAGCATCAAGACATGAACACATATATACCACCACCTTTAGAACAATGATAGGAAGGAACCCTCTTATGTAAATGGACATGAATGAGACATGACTATCGATTTCAAAAGCACAGTAACTGCTTCAAAAGAATTGATGGTATTAAGACTTCAAAAGGTTCTTCTTCAATCTGGTTTCATAGCTTATGACGTTCAGCGAACTCCTCTTTACCACACCACATCTAACCTTCTGCTTATTTATTCACAGAGCATTAAAACTTACCTCAGGAATATATGCTACAAGTACCAATACTACTAGTGCTGGGACTATTGTCAGCAGGAGCATACTGAAGCTCAAAGAGTATCAAGTCCTAAAGACTCGGCTTTCACCTTCAGGGATCTCAAGTAACTTATTGCTTCATCAATGACAACCATCGAGTCTTTTCCTTTCACTCCAGGGATTATCTTCTGCAAAACGGTTATTGTCTCAAGAATTTCATCTTTTCTTGGCCTCTTTTTCCCAGATAGAGAAACCGATGCTTCTGAAACTCGATTGTCACTGTTGGCACAACTGGATTGTGCATCATCCTCTAAGTCAGAGCAAGTAAAAGGTTTTGCAGAGGTTGCAGTATAAATGAGTGATGGTACATCACAGCCACCATCTAACAGTTTATGCTTTTTGTTTGGCCATTCCGAACTAGCTACTTCTTCGCCCATTTCATCAAGCCACTGTGGTAGATCATGAGCTGTCATAGTACTAGGTGAGTGACCTGTGCTTATTTCTTCACCATCCTCAGAATTACCATCATCATCATCTGAGTAGAGTAGGGCATTTAATTCTTCAGTATCCTCATGCAATTCACTTTCCACATCATCTGTATGGTTTTGTTCATAATATTCATCACCGAAATGATGCCTAGAAGGACAAATTACATTACTTTTAATCTGTGGGCCTTCTTTAATCAAATTACAAGGTGCAGTGGGTTGTGGAGTCCAAGAGGGCAGGCCTTGTACTGGAGTACCATTTGGAGAACTGTAAATAAGAGTTGTTTGATCACCGGATTGATCAAAAACAAGAAATCTCTTCTGCGCAGCTGCTCCAGGTCCTACGTTGGGGTTTTCCTTACCTCCAAGATATTCAACTGACTGAGGACCAAGCATCTCTTGCACTACAGTGCTTAAAACTGGAGCGAAACCTTGTCGGAACCGTGGTAAACAGTAGGACCAATTGCAAGGTTCAGTTGGTTGGCTTGCCTTTGACTCTGGCAGCCCATAAAATGAGTAGAGAGAATCCCCTCTTACCGGAACCTCATAAAATGAGTAGAGAGAATCCCCTCTTACCGGAACCTCATTCGAGTGAGGAGTCATGTAAATAGGAACAGAATTCTGCCACCCAATATTGAGTCCACGACTAGAAAAGTTCGAATGGGCTGATTGCAGATCTGGATACTTGTGATGGAACCAAGAACCGAAGTCTTTTTCCATTCAACCTCAACAATCACCTAATTATCAAACCCAAAAAAAAGATCTATAAACCAAATGATCCATATGTAAAAACTTAACGTTCAAATCAATAAAAATTGTCAAGAACAGAGATATCATGAAACATACCAGCTCTAAATAACTGAGGAAATACAAATTGCTGATTACTTCTTGTAGACTTAATAAACAACAGAAAATCCAAAAATTCCAGCTTAACTTGAATGCAGTAACAATGAAAATAAAACTACGTGACCGGCTTCAGCAACTGACGGAAATATTCAGCCTGAAATATACAAGATGAGAAATTAACTTTCTTCAGATAAAAAAGCTATTCAAACCAGGAGATCAAATATACAACAAGACAATAAAATTAGGAATCTAAAAATCTAAGAACGCTAACCTGGCAATCTTGAAGAGGTTGAAAGCATGCAATGACTCTAACAATTATGGTGGCAGACCCAGCAATCCCATTTTCGTGCTTCAATGCCCGAAATCTTGTCTGGCCAGCTGCTTGGCACACCATAACTACTTGTTCCAATCCCTCCCACAACCAACACACCAAAATCTTCCAACAGAACTGATTCTTAAAAACCCCACCAGAAAAATTGTTCAAGAAAAGGAACAATTTTGCTAATCCTTCAAATAAACACCACACAACTATCTCCTATAAGAATGCTAAAAAAGTGAGTAATCTGAAGAGAAACAGATTCTCAGCTGATCATGAGAAGGTAGCAAGGAATGACAATAAAACGAGTGGAACCCATGGAAGATTAATATAACAAGAATATGAATTTCTGAGGTGAAAAATTAATCAAGATTTCACAAAAGAAGTGATTTTGTTGAGGGTATTTTAGAGAATAACATGACAGTACAAGTTCAAGGAGATGACTTTCCTATATACATCAACAGATAAACTGCACCACAGCATGCTGTTCCTCACTATAGTCAATTATAAGCTCCTGTAAACATTGCAACATACTAAACATCAGTTTAAAACCAAGAATATAAGATGAAAGCGTGCTATAGGAAAAAGATTAGGAATCTTATAAATGCACGCCTGACTACTCACAAAATTGAGGGGTGGGGCGAATTATTATTTATTTTGAAAAAAATGGTATTTTTCATTTTTATTTGTTTTTTGCCCCTCGAGTCCTTGTACCATGTCAATAAAAGTTCTTTTTTTTTACAGACATTCAAGTGTAAATTACACTCTTTTCTCGAAGTGTAAAGCTACAGGACTAATTTCATTCACATAATTAGCTGTTAACCTCTATTTTTTCTCTCGTTTCTATAGTAATTTGTAGTACAGTAGCTTTTATAATTAGAGTAATAAGGCAAAAAATAAAATTCTAAATTTTGGAGATAAAGCAAGATCCTAGTGAAAACTCCTGTAAAATCTTGAACTTGAAAAACCAACAACCCATACAACAAAAACAGGAACATCAAGAATCAAAACTCAAATGGACCAAATGAAAAACCAAAATCTACCGTACATTTACTTTACTGAGAAAATAGGGACTTACAGAGAATGGAAATAGAGAAGAGTAACCCAATAGATTATAATGGAAACCCAGAAAATAGCAGAGATTTTGGAGATTGAAAATAGTGTGTGAATGTGTGCAAAATATAGAGAGATAGAGAGGGGAAGTAGAGTAGAGTACAGTCAAAGATAAGGGGAGAGACTATATAAAAGGAAAAAGATCATCTTCTTTACTTTGGTTGATGGAATTAATTGCTTTCATGCGTGCCAAGTGCACGCTTGGATTTGTGTACAATCATATCACTGCCTTTTTTTTTCGGGGGGGGGGGGGGGGCCGGAGGGGTAGTGGTGTTGGGGGAAAGGGGGGGGGGGTTATAGGACGGATCCCCACTTGTTTTCTACTAATTGTGTTTGGTACCTTAAAAATATTTTTTGAAATCTTTTTTCAATATAAAATTACTTTAAACTTCAAAATACTATGTTGAGAAAAATATTTTTTTAAAATAGTGAAATGAAAAGTAACTTTCACTTCTTATTTTTAAAAGTTCAGTTTTTGTTTAAAACATTTGCCAATATTTCAACAATTTTACAAAATTATTGTAAATATAAAATATTACGGCAATTTCTAAATTATAATATTTCAAGAATATAATAGAGCTCGAAAATGTTTACCACTACAAACTAAAAATGTTCTAATCGACCATGCACGAAATAGCAAGAGAATAATGATTGCATTGCTAATTACTTCTTAATTTTGTTTTGTGTTTGGTTTTTGAGTTGATTTGTTTGTAAATTTGAGCGATTGAATTTGAATTTTAAGTAGGAGTAATTGTTTTTGTATCCTTGCAAAATAAATATATAAAAATTATTAAAATAGCACGGGCTAGTCAGTTTTCGGACTGATAATTGAAATAGCCAGCGTTTACAAAGTCATTGAAAAATAGGCAATATTCTGCTGCATCATGAAAAGTTCCATCATAATATACTGGAGATTTGAGCACATGCGTATGAACTTCCAGCATATTCTCCAGCACACGGAAAGTTCCAGCATAATATACTAGAGATTGGAGCATCTATGTATGAACTTCCAACATATTATGTTAGAACTCCAGCATATTATGAAATTCCAGCATGTTATGTTGGAAATTCACATGTAAAAAAATCGAACTCCAGCATATTATGCTGGAATATTTCCAGATTTTGAACAGTATTTTTTTCAGATTTATCTTTACATAAAAAGTGGTTAAATTTTGATTACCTTTAAAACTGTGACTATTTTTCAATTACCACTTATAAATCTATATATATATATATATATATATATATATATATGGTAGCGAACCGGGGCCGGGGACATTGAGTGGACCCGTGGGTGGTAGTATCATGATTCCTCCATTTCGCTTTCGTTTGGTTGTCATGACCATTATATTTTCCACTTCCTTTTTTCTATTCTAACTAAAGGTGTTAATCGGGCCGGGCTGACCCGCTAACAACCTGGTTCAATTCGGGTCAGTCCGGTCCAGCCCGTTATTGTAGCAAAAAAAGCAGGTTGGGCGGGGGGCGGGCTACAAATGTTAATTTTTTTTTAAACGGGTGATCGAACCCGCTACAACCCGTTAAGCCCTTAACGGGTTCTTAACGGGCTACAGCCCGGTTCAGCCCGTTAACTCGTAATATAATTTTTTTTTTTATTAAAATCTGACTGTTGCCAACGGTCAAATACCAAAAAAGACCGTTGGCCAACGGGTTTTTCTGCCCCAACAGCCACTTTTTTCTTCTTTATTTATATTTTAGCCCCCCACCCCTTATAATTTATAAATTGCAATTGTAGCCTTTTAAAAACTATAAATACCCCCCTTTCTTCTTCATTATTCCTCACAATTCAATTCATTTTCTCTCTCAATTCTCTCTTGATAATATTCCCAATTACTCATTATTTCAAGCTTTCAACTTTCAAGTTTCATCAAATATTTAGTTTTGTCATTACAAAAGTATTATTATCATAAATTTCTAATTCAATTATTCAAGTGAAGTGTGGCATCAATTATCAAGTATCAAGTTATCAATTGAAGTTTGAGTTTCTACTTTCTATATCAAATTTAATGCGGCATTCGGAATCCCGGTACACTCGTTCCATCCCTTTCTCTTTATTATTTAGAATTATTATTTGAATTTTTTATTTTAAATTACATAATGGATTTACTTAGAGCGGCCAAAAAAGCTTGCGCTACTAGTAGAGGTCGTAGTAAGAAAAATTCCAAAAGAATAAGAGGTGGTTCATCTTCTAGTAGTTTTACACATGTTTCTGAAAGTTCACCCGAAAAGTAAATGTAGATTATGAGCTACTTCAAGAAAATTATGGTATTGATGATGATTTAGATGATATTTTAAATGATATTCCATCACCCGATAATTTTGAAACACCACTACCTACACCCGGTAATGCTAGTCAAACACAAAATATTAGGGGTGGAAGTGCAAGTAAGCCTCCTTTGCTTATTAAAAAGAATCGAAGATTAAGAAGTAAGTGTTGGAATTTTTTTGATAGACTAGAAAATGAGAAAAATTATGTAAAATGTAAAATATGTAAGGAAGTTTATAAACATGAGCCCGGTAAGAATGGAGGAACGGGTCAACTTCGTAGGCACATGGAAGAAATTCACCCTATTGACTGGGGAGTAGGCGATGAAGGTGGGCAACAAAAACTTAACCCGACCACTGGGGGGTTATTGGGTAAATACGATATTAAAAAAGACCGAGAAGAATTAGCTAAAATGATTGTTTTAGGTTGTTTACCTTTTAATTTTGCTTCTTCACCATATCTTGTTACTTATATTCAAAGAATTTATAACCCTATGTTTAAAGGTATTCCTAGAAGTACTTGTAGATCTGATATCTTTAGGCTTTATGGACAATATCAGACATATATACGTTATTTGTTCGCAAGTCTTCCTTGTAAAGTTTCTCTTACTTCTGATATTGGTCGTGCTGTAAATGAAAATGATTATTTAACTGTTACATGCCATTGGATAGATGATAATTTTTGTATGCAAAAACGTATTATTGCTTTTAAATATGATGAAGATCAAAGTCATACCGGTGCATTTATAAGTAATACTACATTACTAAAATTGCATGTACACCCACCACTTCCTGAAATATTTCATATTAGATGTGCATGTCATATTTATAACTTAATTGTGAAGAGTGGCCTTCACTTATTTCACAATGAAATCTTTTTAGTTAGGAGAGCTGTTGGTGTAATTCAAGGAAATAATAGAAGTGCTAGATTAAATGCATTTAAGGAAAAATGTGTACACTATGGACTAAAACCAAGACTCATGCCTGAAGAAATAGTTACTAGGTGGAATTATACTTATTTATTCCTAAGATGTTGTTATAAATATAGAATGCCTATAACTGAAGTTGCTAATTCTCATTGTACCGATCCTAACCGTTTGTTAACATCTAAAACTTGGGATGTCATTGAAGATGTTGTAAAGTTTTTACAAAAATATTATGTGGCTACACTTGAGTTTTCCGGAGCTTATTATCCTACTATTGTAAATGGTTTAGTTCATATTGCTGAAATTTCTCTTTTACTACATAAGTTGATGACGAAAGACGGATATACTGCTGTTGTTGCACAAATGCTAGATAAGCTTAAAAAATATTTCTTCCCAATTCCCCCTATTTTCCTAATTGGTGCTATTTTAAACCCTACTATCAAAATGATAAAGTGTCGCCAATTAATCAGTGCTNAATAACATTGAAAAAGAAAAATATAACTTAATTTTAAAAAAAAATTATATATAGCCCGACCCGCCCGAGCCCGTTAAACCCGAACCCGTACGGACCCTATAGAACCCGAAAAATCCCAGCCCGCCACCAACCCGTTAACCCCAGCCCAATAACAACCCGCCCCGAACCCGTATGGGCTGACGTTTTTTTTGTCCAGCCCGTCCCAGCCCGCCCGATTAACACCTTTAATTCTAACTTGTTTTTTTCCTTTTTTTTCTTTTTAGAGAAAAAGAAATTGGGATTATTTTTCGAGAAACGAAACCCGAGATTTTTTTCATTATAACCACGGGCGGAGCTAGGGTGACAAAAAGGGGGTATCGTCTGAAATACTATATATGATGTTAAAATAAATTTCTATGCGTTAATAGTATATGCTGAATTCTTTGGCTTGTTTGTGTGTTTATTTTTTAATATTTTAAATTTCTTTGATAAAAATTCTGGCTCCGCGCACGGATTACAACCTTCCCTCTACCCTCACCTTGCCACTTAAAGTGGATGAAAATATCCAACTTTTTCTTTTGGAAATGAAATTAAAAAGCGATATGCACCAAGTTGTTCTTTATCTTCATCTTTTAGGGGTCGTTTGGTATGAGGTATAAGAAGGTATAAGAGTGGTATAAAAATTTAATAACACCTTAATACTCTGTTTGGTTAGTAAACCAGGTATAAGTTATCCTGGTGTTAATTTTAACACTGGGATAACTTATACCTTATAAAAGGTGGGGTAATTAACACCGGTATAACTTATACCTTCTTCTTAGAAATTATGCAATTGTCATTCTTAATACAACATACCAAACAATGAATAAACAACAATCCCAACATAACTAATCTCAGCATAACTTATCCCAATATAACTTATACCGGCATAACTTATACCGATATAAATCATATTCCAACCAAACGACCCCTTAATGATTTAATTTGGTTTAGCCGTGTCTTTTGTATATTATATTTTTCTTTCTCTTGGTTCTTCTTCTCTTGAAAGTGGACTATTTTGGTATTTAAAGCAAATGAAAAAAATGGTTATTATATGATTAGAATTTTGATACTAATTTTCCACCTCTCATTTTCGATTATGTTATAAATATAATTTTATTTATGGTGAATGTATATATTTAGAGAGATTCTAGGGTTTATTACTTAGTGGCTAAGTCACCCTCTCCCTATAAATAGAGGGTTCTATTCCATTCTAATTCATCCCAAATCAATAAGAATTCTCTCCCCCTATTTTTTTCTGCAATACTATTCTTCTTCTTTTATTGTTTCGTTATACGTTATCAGCACGAGACTCTAATAAATTGAGTAGAAGCTTTGGGATTGAGCATAATAATTGTCAATTATTCCATAAACTTCGTTCATGATTAAATTTTGGATTTAAGGTAAGTATTTTACTTTATTTTTCTCTTTTAAATTCTTGACATTCTATAATTTGATTTTAAATACAAGCAAAGACAATAAATTTTGATTATAACTCTAATAGAGTTTGTAAGAAATTATAACCACGTGAAGTGGTAAAATTTCTATGTCTTGCCATGATTAAAGTCATGTATGATCGTGAGCACAAGAAGTGAAAACCCGTCCCAATAATTTTGCTTCATTCTCATTCCCTTAAGAGAATGTGATAGCAATATGTGATAAGTCTGAAAGAAGATAAAATTATTACCGTGAAGGTATCAATGGATGTGGACGTGGCAATAGACGAAATTATAATCGTCATCATTGTGGTAATGAGAACAATAAGGATTGTAAAAGTAATATTTGTCATCGATTTGACATGATATTTTATAAAGCACATATAGATGATTATGGTCCATTCATGATGTGAATGTGACAACATCTGATTTATGAATACATATTCATTTTTGGAAGAATATGAATGTGCTAGTGGTAGTGAATATACCACACTCGCCTCTAAAAGGAGGTTTGAGATGATATAAGAAAATAGTGTCATTATTATGGCATGAATGGTCATTGGTCACGTACCTATTGTACACCAAAATATTTTGGCAATGTGATTATTAAAAGACAACGGTAATGCAAGAAACAGATTTTGCATATAATTTTGACCATGACTATAATGATATAACTTTCTCCTTAAAAGAGATATTCACCATATGGATGTTGATGAATATGTGGTAGTACCAAATTAATTGAGAGCTGTGGAAGAGCCAATTATTACTATTTTGGAGGAATAAAAATTGATTATCAATAAGGCATTGTGTTGTAGTAAGTCTCAAAGAAACTTAATTGAGTTTCTAAAGTATTCGCGAAAGCGGTTGGTCATACCGAGACTACATATAAAGGAAAGATTTAATATATTCTATTGCTACAACTTGTAGCGGGGTAATATGTATGTGAAAAGCTACCTGCTTTATTCTCCAGTTTGTACTACAAAACAAATAAGAATACCACAATAAAGTGGATGTTTATTGATATAAAAACCCATATCATAATAAACTTGGAGTTTATTGATAATTGCACACATCATGGTGTAAATCTGAAGTTTATCAATATTGACAATGTATTCAGTTGGCATAATTGGTTTAGCCATATCAATTTAAGTATGATGTGCAAAACTAAAAGAGAATTCACATGGGTAAATATTAAAGAACTAGAAAGTTCTTTACGAATTCTCTTGTGTTGCTTGTTCTTATTAATTAATAGACCAACTAAAATTGGGATTGAATCTCATGAATACTGAAAATATTAAAGGTGAATATGGGCCCATTCACCTGCCATGTATACCACATAAGATGCATCTATGAGATGGTTACATGTGCGATTATCATTAACCCGTTGCGAGGTAACTTGCTCAGTAATTTAATTTCGAGCATAATTTCCAGATTTTCTATTCAAGATAGGTCATCTTGATAAGTTGGTGTATAACACAATTGGTTTAGCAAAATAATTTATTGAGTGCCTCCACTTAATAGCTAAACAATTGCTTATGAGAACAAAGTTATATATATCAGTTTGATATACGTTATATACGAAAGTATATTATTTTCTCCCCTCACAAGTGGTTCAGGGTCAGGAACCAAATAATTCCATCTTATTATTATTGATGTGCGGTGTATATTTTGATTAACACCATAACACACAAAGATGGGTTCTCAAAGTTGAGGAAACAAGTTAGTTTTTCTAACATAAGGGGGAGACATGATAAATAATTGAGAAAAAGTTACGCGGAATGAATTATAATTTGTACATCTAGATCCTCGAATAAATAATATGAACTTGAAGTTCATAAAAAGATAATTCATCTGCAATATATTGCAAAGTATGCCAGACGCATTTGCTGACCCAAAGAAAGTAACTATATTCTCATTGCAAATGCTCCTATTAAGTCCTAGAAGGACAAAGTCTATGGTACGCTTAAAGCGTATAGACAAATCGGTTTCAAATAAACTTCTTGATAAAGAAGATGAGCAAATGATAGGCAAGTGATCTAGAAGATCACATGATATAACACTTCATAAAATCTCAGGAGAGATTCAGGTACCTGAATATATGAATGAAGAGATCTCTATGTTATGTCTTTATGAAAAATAAGGAGGTTGGAACCGATATAAAATGTTTGTCGACAACATCTATGATAGAGCTAAATATATATGAGCATCTTAAGTCTAGAAAAAACAATTCAAGTAGAATTGGTTTCATATGAAAGACATGTAGTTTTGGACCTGCAGTTCAAACACTTGAAAGTATAAAGTCAATGGTATGTGCAATCAGTTTTAGCATGACATGAAAACTTGATATGCATCTAAAGTCTATTATATGGCTTATATGACTTAACTTATATGACAATCCATGAAGGATTTAAGTTGCTTGAAGCATATACAATTTTTGATCTTGAAGTACAACTTCCTCAGTGCAATTTGTGCACAAATGTATCTTGCTATAACTATAGGCATGATAATATGATAGCAAGAGTTTTCACCTCTATGTGAAGATATTGAACTGACGATTATAACAAGATCATATGAAGACGATACATCTATTAGGTATGATGATTTCAAGGTGAAACAAATTCGTTCAAGTTAATATGGTTGATTTGTTTATCAAATCTCTACCAAAGATCTTTTGAAGATGGTGCACAAGATTGGAATGCAAATGCTTAAGGATGTGAATTGATGCTCTCGTCAGGGGGAGTTAATACGCGTTGTACTATTTTTTCCTTACAAGGTTTTGTCCCACTGGGTTTTCCTTGCAAGTATTTTAACGAGGCAACCAAAAGGCGTATTGTTAGATATGTGTACTTTATTTCCTTTACTAGAATTTTTTTCCCACTGGGTTTTATTTTAGTTAAGGTTTTAACGAGGCACATTATTTGGTGAATAGACATTCAAGGGGGAGTGTTATAAACAGAATTTTATTTATGGTGAATGTCTATATTTAGAGAGATTCTAGGGTTTATTACTTAGTGGCTAAGTCACTCTCTCCCTATAAATAGATGGTTCTATTCCATTGTAATTCATCCCAAATCAATAAGAATTCTCTCTCCCTACTTTTCTCTGCGATACTATTCTTCTTCTTTTATTGTTTCATTACAGATTACAAATTGAATGTTTCTTTTTTCTAAATGGATTTTTATCCCTACTCTGTTTCCATACATCATCTTTTTGGGGTAATTTTTAAGATGGTATTGGTCAATTTCAGATGTAAGATCAAGATTAATTAACATCGTTAACGTTTTGCAAAGCTCTGCCTTCTCTCTAAAAAATAGAGAGAGAAGGGAAGATCAATAAATCACACACAATCAACACTAGAAACAATGCAGGATACAATAATGAATGATGAAAAGGTTGAATTACTTTGCAACGTGAACAAACCAAAGGAAGGGAGAAATGGAAAAGATAGCTTCAAGGAAAAACTAATCTCCACTAACAATAACAGCACCCCTCTGGAATTTGAATGCAACGCTTTCAATAATATATCACTTGAAGACAAAAACACAAACCCAATAAACCACCCAAACTTCATACCCATTTCTGCACAAGATAAAGAAAGGCTATATCAACCATGGAAGCAAGCTATCATCATAAAGCTTCCGGGTAAAAAACTAGGGTATGACCAACTAAGGGACAAAATACACAGGCTATAGAGATCCACAGAAGCCTTAAATCTGATAGACTTGGGTAATGATTTCTACCTCACAAAGTTTAAATCACAAGACTTCTACAACAAAGCCTTACAATAGGGTCCATGGTTCATTGGGTCACAATATCTATCAATTCGACATTGGGAGCCAAAGTTCAACCCATATGAAGCAAAAACAATGACAACCAAAATATGGATACATTTGCAAGACCTGCCAACTAAATTTTATGATTTTAAATTCCTAAAGAGGATCAGCAGAATGCTGGGAACACTACTAAAAATTGACAACTGCATAGCTCAAGCAACTAGAGGACGATATTCAAGACTATGCATCCTCGCCCCAATAGGAAAAACTCTACCAACATCAGTGTTACTGGGAATCCACCTCCAGCAAATACATTATGAGGACACAAACCCTCTATGCACCCTATATGGATGCTTAGGGCATAAACACAACCAATGTACATCGAAGACACAATCTCAGGCAACCACGAGAAATGAAGAAAGTACAAGCCAATCAGCATCTGAAGGGCCTCGAAAAACAGTTGTATACCTAAAGAGAAAAGGCAAAGAGTATGTAAACATTCACAACCAAAACCAAGCGCCAGTTCAAATACCTGTAGTTATACCAAGCACAGGATTGAGCAATCAAAGTAAAGAAGCTCAACAGGAAAAAACGAGTAAGGAAGTGGAGAGTCAAACCACCATCGTCAAAGAGATCAAATCAATGGTCAATACTGGCGAAGAAAACAAAAGAAGCAATGGAGTCGACATCAACACTATGAACAGTACACGCAATTCTCTCACCAATCTTTACGCCACGACAAAGCCACGCAACCCTAATTCCACTCACCTAGTGGAGCCTACTCAACCACAAACGGAGACAAAAATTACACTTGTACCAAGTTTATCCATGTCACCACATGACATGGCATGTGACAAATCACCCACACATAGCGGGAAAGACACTGACAACAAATCCCCTTCATCCTTTATACACACGCATAATCCCTTCTCTATCCGATCCAATACACAAACTGACAACACCCTACATAACACCTATGACAATACTAAATCAAGTAATGATTACCCCCACCTAGACCTCTACTAACAATCCAATGACTAACGCGCCCCTACAATCCAAAAATAACTTTTCCACCAAAAACAACCTTTCCACCAAATATCTTCCAAATATCCGCTACTCTACTACCAAATCACCTGAAATAAATGACCAAAAAATTATCCCCACGAAAATAACTGCCCCGTCGAGTATTTCAACCCAAAAAAGGCAACAAGGCCCACAAAGCATTGCTGAAGAAGCTCATTCATTTATATCCAACCGGGATAAATATAACCAATTTATCAAACCCTCAATTTTCCCTACTCCTAACCCCCTCCCCCCCCACCCCCCCCCCGTCCCTAAACTAGGAATGATCACCTGTAATATTGCATTAAATGCACGGCAGGTACTTGCAAATCCAAAGACACCCCTCTTCTTAGATTGCACCAGTGCTGGCAGGTCAAATCCCATCACCCCATCAACATGATGAATCCCTAGCACTACCTACATAGGCCCTCTCTCCCCACAATCATCTTATTAAAACTATAACACCCCAATTCAAACCAAACCATTACAAAACTCATAACAATATCGCTCATTGCAACTGTAAAATGCCTCGATCTCCTCTGAGAAACAACACACGCCGGAGCCACGGAGAGCCAAGCAAGAGAAACTGAGAAACGATGTGCGCTACCAACAACTCCTTCCCAACCCACCATCTACATGTACAACGGACACTCAATTACATTCAGTCACTTAAACTTTCTATCTCCAAACCCCATTTCCTCTGATGGGTTACCACTACCCTTTGAACAAATACTACAATCCCTACCAGTTCCCTCTAGCCTATGAAAATAACCTCCAACTCCACCACCAACAGTAATACCATCAAGCAACCCAAACCCCACCACCACAATAACAAGAGGAAGCACCAACACAACAACTACCAAGGCATTGGAATTTCGATTTCATGGTGCAATAAGTAACTCTACTAATGGAGAACACGACCATTCTATCACATTATGTCTCCCAAGGACTCCACTTAAACATGAGGATGCAGCATGCGCACCAACTACTGCAAGTCCAAGAAATCATAGCACTGGAGCTCAACAATCAGGTCTTGGACATGCAGGCAGCAGCAACCATATAACAAGCAGCAGACCAGACGCCACGTTGGAATACACCCCCACCACCCAACTCATTGAGCTTATCACCAACTATTGCGCCCCAACACTCTTCACCAGAACCACAAGAGGAAGAACAAGTTGTACCGTTCTTGCCACAGTTCCCACTAGAGGAGCTACAACAGTTGGAAACACCACCACCACCAGGGACAACAAGCATAGGTCCGACTCAGGCAAGCATTTTAGATCAAGTTCTCTCTAGAATATCACAATAATAGAGCCTCTAACACTCACCCTACCCCCAAAACTCCAAAAGAAAATTCCTTATCAGTGTCCCTTAACCGGTCACGAAGATGGGCATCAACATGAGGATCTACCCTACTGACCACTTATCCTACTCCATTGTGATGGTTCCAACACTGAGGGAGCAAGCCCCCTACTGGAACACAACAACTACCAACAACTGTCTCTTGCCCTGAACCCCACGAGGAATCAGCAAGAGAGGTTAGCACAGCACACACCCTTAATAAAGATACTATTATGGAACTGCATGGGAGAAAATGCAGTTGGGTTCAGAAGAATAATCCCAACATGGTCTGTCTCACTGAGACAAAAATGAAGAAAGCAACACACAAAGCACTAATGTTGGAGCTAGGTTTTACCAATATGATACATTTTGATGCAGTAGGATATTCATGTGGACTGATCATGCTGTGGAAGGATCATGAAGTGGCTCAGGTGGACCCCACTGCAATTACCAATCATGAAATCCATGCAAATATTCAGGTAAGTCCCACTAGACCACCCTGGATACTGTCTCTTGTTTACGCAAGTTCTAGTTTTAATAATAGAAAAATTCTTTGGAAGAATCTTGAACAGCTTTTCGTAACCCATACACTGCCTTGGGTCATGTGTGGGGATTTTAACGAAATTACTTCTCATGCGGATAAATTCGGGGGAAAACCTGTTAATAATAATAGAGCAAATGCCCTAATAACCTGTCTCCAAAATATTGACATGGTAGATTTAGGGTTTACGGGCCCATAGTTTACCTTGTCAAACCTTAGAAGTAGTAGAAATAGTCTAATCTTGAAAATACTATATCGCTTCTACGCAAACCCATTCTGGCTTACCATGCACCCTGACTCCACTATCACAACCTCCTACGCACACACTCAGATCACTATCCACTCCTATTATCACTATTAAAAACTTCAAAGCTTAACAATTTATTAGGCTGAAAACCATGTGGTTCAGCCACCCGAATTTTAACAACATTGTTAATCACCACTGACACCAATCCTCCATATATCATTGTGCTTTAAAAAACTTCACCACCCATGTCAAAAATTGGAATAAGTATACTTTTGGGAATATTTTCCACAAAAAAAGAAAGATCTTCCTAGCAAGACTAGCAGGACTTCAAAATATGAACAATCCCAATAAATCTCTATTCCACCAAAACCTTGAAAATAATCTTCGAGTACAATTTAATCTAGTACTAAAGCACGAAGAAGATTTCTGGAGATAAAAATCTAGAGTGAAATGGCTAAATGAGAGGCATGCAAATACTATGTTTTTCCACACCTCTACTATCCAAAGAAGAAGACGTAACATGATACTAGGATTAAATGACTTTGTGGGTAACTGAATATACGATCACAAAGAAATTAACTCTATTATCCTAAACTACTACAACACAATCTACTCATCTGAGCTTATGTCTAGCAACAAACCTTCCCATGAGCGCTTTGACTACGCTCTATCCGAGGAGGCTAGAAGCTAACTATCAAAAGCCATTTCAGAGGAAGAAATTCATAGAGCAATAAAATCATTCAAACCCCTCAAAGCTCCTGCGCCGGATGAACTCCATCGAATCTTCTTCCAAAAACACTGGAACTCAACCAAGTGCGCTGTGATCCAAATTTGCAAAGATGCTTTTGAATCTTATACAACTCCAAGTGAGATAAATTCCACCTTTATCATACTCATACCAAAAGTTAAAAACCCCGAGCACATCTCCCAATATAGACCAACCAGCCTGTGCAATACCGTCTATAAAATGATTACCAAAATTATTGTCAATAGAATTCGCCCATTCGGCAAACATCTCATTAGTCCCAATCAATGCAGCTTCCTCCCGGGTCGAAGGGCTATTTACAATGCAATCATATTGCAAGAAGCAATCCACTCCTTCAAACGCATGTCAGGAGCATGTAGATCTACTAGACTACAAAGAAAGAAGTTGGTAGCAACAGAACTCTTTCTAAACCACTAAAGACAGTAACCTACAATAATCAGTCTACCTACGTAACATTGTAGAGAGACGTTCGACTCCACGTGTCCGCTGAACAGTTCTGAAGTAGCAAGACGAGTGAATGAAGGCGCTGTAAGCAGTAGTGAATACTTTTTCCATGGAGACAAACCCCTCCGGCGGAAACGTTCCCTTTGTCACTATAGACTGAACGGGCAACATGATGCTTAAGTTAGACCTATAAAAAACGTTTGATAGACAAGAATGGTCCTTCATACGCAAATAACTTTACAACCTAGGATTCCCCACCTCCATAATCAAACTAATCATTAAATTGCATCTCAGCCTCCCCTATCTCAATTTTGATCAATGGAAAACCAACAAAATTCTTTGAACCATCGAGAGGTATTCGACAAGGAGACCCCCTATCCCCATAAATTTTCATCATTTGTATGCAGGAATTATCCTACCAAATTTATCAAGAAACAACCAATGGCGATTAGAAACCACTAAAGATTAGTAGATCAGGCTGACGATCTGATACAATTCGCGCGTGCTGACCTACACAACACTAGCTCTATTATTAATATATTTAACTCCCTCCACCACCAATCAGGGCAAAAAATCAACTTCTCAAAATTAAAATTTTCTTTTCCAAAAATGTTCCAATCAACATACAAGACTGCCTTACCAGTAACCTAAATATTAGCATGGCTACTAACTTTGGTAAGTACCTTGGCTTCCACCTGACAAACCACCCCCCCCCCCTCCCCAAATGGCAAAGACTACCAATTTATAATTGACAAAATAAACAATAAACTATCCGGCTGAAAAACAAACTCTCTCAACATGGAAGGTAGAAGCACCCTCATTCACTAAGTACTAGCCTCCATATCAAATTATTCCATGCAAAGCAATCTACTGCCAACTTCCACTAGGAACCACATAGACCGTATCCAACGAAATTTCCTATGGGGTTTAACTCCGGAGAAAAGGAAAGTACATCTTATCAATTGGGGGACTGCAACAACTCCAAAATTGCTTGGAGGGCTGGGACTTTTATAAAATCAGTGAGAAGAATTATACAATGCTAGCAAGTTTACTATGGCGGTTCCATAAGAGCAATAAGTCCTTGTGGGTAAAAATTCTTCAAGCAAAATATGTTCAACATAGACGCGCAGGAATATACGAGGCTAAACCTGCTGATTCATACATATAGAAAATTATGACCAAAGCAAATGTACTATTCCACACAGGGCTTTTATGGAACATAAGAGATGGAAAATAAATCAATCTCTGTAACGATAACTGGATGCCCTATAATAAGTGTTTGCGCAACTTAATACAAGGGCCTCTACAACATATGGAGGAACAACAACCAGTGTCATCAATCCTTACAAATCATTCGTGGTATTTGGATAGATTATCATTAACCCTACATCCTAATACCGTACAACAAATAAAAAACACATACATCCCTTTCTCAACAAAACCTGATCATTCATTCTGGAACCAAACGCCTCTTGGCGACTTTACAACAAAGTCAGCCTATCTAATCCAACTCCAGATCACCAACCAAATAGGGCAAACCAACACTGCAAATAACTCTTGGATTTGCAGCTCAAATGTTTGAACAAGCTGAAATATTTCATGTGGCTTGTTGTCCACCACAAACTACCTACTAAAGACTTCCTATTAAAAAAAACCATACTTGAAACGAATATTTGCCAATTCTGCCCACCCGTAGTAGAGGATACGTACCACATATTCTTCTCGTGCAACAAGTCCTACCACTTATGGACTTTGTTCAATCTACAAAGATCTCAACTACACAACTTTGGCCACTGGATAAAGGATATGTGTCACAAAGACACTACCATCCACACAATAAATGCCTCCTTAAAACCTCCTAACTCCACCCTACTACCTTTCATCCTTTGGAACATTTGGAATAATAGAAACTCAGACCTCTTCAACCACACTTCGTCCATTACATGCCACAAAAAAATTATGGTACAAGTTGCTGAATTCATTTCACTCGTCCAGATTACTGTGCCATCAAAACCTAGGCTTCATATACCGGTAAGATGGCTCTTACCTACTAACCACTACAAGCTAAATATTGATGGAGCTTATGACAAAAACAATCAAACAAGTGGCACTGGTGCAATCATCAAAGACCACAATGGCAATTGGATAGTGGGGTTTGCGCAGAAGGCAACTGCAACATCCACTCTCCATGTTGAAATACTGGCACTAATGGCAGGACTAGAGCTTTCCTTCAGAAAAAATCTCTTTTCCACCATAGTGGAAACAGATTCACAGGTATTAGGTAACTTATTTAGAAACGAACAAACACGTTACTCACATCTTCTTTATGATTGTAGTTTTCTTCTTGATGATGTTGGAGTGGAATTATAGCCCATATATATCGAGAAGGCAACTCTATAGCTGACGCTCTGGCAAAGTATGGAAGCACCAAGCAACAAACAACAACGGAGGGAGAAAGCACTATGTACTGGGAAACACCTCCAAATTTTATGTTACAAGTTTTTAATAAAGACAAATTGGGAAAAATTAATCTGTATCCCTATGTTATGTAATATCTAAACTCCTATGTTTTTAATATAAAGTCCCTCCTTTCTTTAGCAAAAAAAAAAAAAAAAAAATGTAAGACCAAACTTTTGCAATTTGAGAAAAAGGAAATCCAAAATGACAGCAGTAAAAAGGGGAAAGTATCCAATGTGCAACGAGAACACCCAATCATTTGAAACTTGACCATTCAAACCATGAATCATATATGCACAATGTGGCCCCCTTTAACCAGCTGTGGCTACTTGATGACCATTATAACTCTTGACTTAACAATAGATGTGACAGTATGGTTGTAATCTCACCACTTTTAGTTAAAAGTCTTCAATTTGAGACTTGAGAATTAAAAAAAAAAAAAAATCATTAGTGGATCTATTGAATGCGAAGTTGAATTTATTGGGGCTAATAAATTCTAAATACGCTTAAACAAAAAGGAAATACATTTATATAAAGACTGAGGTTTAAAGGCCTTAGGAGTAAATAAAGGGATAATTTAAGTGACCTCCCTCCTACTTTCCTTGTGGTTTGTGATATTATGTTCACCTTCCTTGTTTTTATTTAATCTAAAATTATTATAATTTGTTTTTACTAATAAAAAAAATATCATAATTAGACTAAATTGTCCTTTTTAATATTTTTGTTTTTTCAATTACTTATTTTAGTGAACATCTTAGCTTCTTCAATAGAATTGTTGCTAAAAAGAGCCTGATGGGAATTAAAGAAGAACAAAGAAGCATACAACACTGCTTTTTTATAAATAAATAAATAAAAAAACAATAATACTTTAATCATTACTTAAAAAGAAAGAAAGACCAGCATTATTCGACACATACTCCACGAGAAGTATTTAATCATCAATATTACTACTACTTTACTCTTCAACCTTCTATCACTTTTTTCTTCCCTTACTTTTTCTTTACTAGTAAATAATATGGAGTTGTGAAATACATGATTAAAGCATGCAAATATAACAATTGTACTTTGGCCAGCCATATGCCCATACAGTTTATAGTAACTTTCACTATGTCACGACCCGGATTTCCCACCTTCGAAGGTCGTGATGGCGTCTACTCGTAGTAGCTAGGCAAGCCATTTTGATTACTTTTTCATTAATAAACAAATCTTTTTAACAATTTATGACAATAATATAAAACAACAAAATTAATTAATAGCGGAAGTCTTAATTATAGAAACTGAATAACACACAGAGTAGTCAATATAAGCCTCTACCCAAGACTGGTGTCACAATACTCACGAACTGCTAAGAATTTCTAAATACAAGGGTCTGAAAGAACACATAAGCTGTTTGTCTCGAATACAAAGAGGCAACAGTCCAAAAGGGAGAATAAGAGAGAGACGTCGGGCCTGCGGACGCCTGCAAGGCTACATCAGGTCTCACGATACTGAAAGCCTGCTCCCGTGCTAATGCTGCTGCTGCTGCTCGAAACCTGGGCCTGTGCAAAAAAAATGTACAGAGTGTAGCATCAGCACAACCGACCCCATGTGCTGGTAAGTGTCTAGTCTAACCCCGGCGAAGTAGTGACGAGGCTAGACCAGACTACCACATAAACCTGTGCAATTTCATATATACATACAGCGAAATCGAAATACAAAACAGATAAACGATATGGGAGGGGAAACATGCTGTGGGGAGTATAATAAATCCCAAATAAGAGTCGTCCAGTAATAAAGGAATACAACACAATTCAATAGTATGTAATAAAACAGAATTCAACCAGTGCACGGCATCACCCTTCGTGCTTTTACTCTCGTCCTCACCAAGCAATAACATGTGCACGGCATCACCCTTCGTGCTTTTACTCTCATTCCTCACATATATCAATAGAATCGGCACGGAATGGTACATCGTGCGGCACGGCATCACCCTTCGTGCTTTAACACTCTTTCTCATAATAAGCAAACAATGCACGGCATCACCCTTCGTGCTTTAACACTCTTCCTCACCCAATCAACAATCACAAACAAGGGCAAGAGAATAAATAAACAATAACGAGAATCCCGGCAAGGGAACACAAACAATAATTAAAAATCCGGCAAGGGTACTATAACAGTAACCAACAACGTCCCGGCAAGGGAATAAATCATTAACTCTTTTCTTTCTTTCTCTTTCATCTCATAGTTCACATTATCACTTGAGTCAATGCTCCATAGAGTTACTTATCTCATATACCTTCACAGTTCGTATTTCAACCCGAGCCAATGCTCCACGAAGTTTCAAGATCACAATTTCTTTCACAAGGTCTTTACAACATATAGAAGTCATCATTTAAGCATGGAAGGCATAACAACAACCAAACTATTCGCAAATAAGGACTCACGCTCATGCCAGACACCAATGTATAGATACTCGTCACCATGCCTGTACATCGTACTCGACAATTAGCAAGTTACAAATAAGACTCAATTCTTATTCCCTTAAGCTAGGGCTAAACCAAACACTTACCTCGATGCCTTGAAATCAACTCAAGCCTCAATTATGGCTTTACCCCGTAATTCCACCTCCAATCCGCTCGAATCTAGCCACAAATTACTTAATTACATTAATAAACACTAAATGAATCAATTTGAATGCATAAAAATGAATTTTCCAAAGTTTTTCCCAAAAATTCCAAAATCGCCCCCGGGCCCACGTGGTCAAAACCCGAGGTTCAAACCAAAACCCGGTTGTCCATTCCCCCACGAACTCAAATATGTAATTTGTTTTGAAATCGGACCTCAAATTGAGGTCCAAATCCCCAATTTTAGAAAAACCTAGGTTCTACCCAAAACCCCCAATTTTACCCATGAAAATCTTTGATTTTAAGTGGAAAACATGTTAAATGATGTTAATGATTGAAGGAATTGAGTAAAAATCGACTTACAAATGATTTGGGATGAAACCTGTTCTTGAAAAATCGCCTAAGGAGTTTGGGTTTTGAAAGAATGATGAAAAATGGTAAAAATTCGACTAAGTATAAAATTTGCTGGGCCTCAGATGTGGGAATTGCGAAGTCGAGTTCGCATTTGCGAACTCTGAAGAAAACAGGAAGGTTCGCATTTGCGAGAGAAAATGTCGCATTTGCGACGGCTCGCTATTGCATTTGCGGACAAGTGTTCGCATTTGCGAAGGCTGAGGCTACAGGCGAGCATCGCATTTGCGATGGAGTTCTTCGCATTTGCGAAGGATGCTGCCCAGGTGAAGTCTCGCATTTGTGAGGCTGGATTCGCATTTGCGAAACCTGCAAGTCAGGCATACCAGCAGTCTTATAAGTTCAAAAATGCACTCCGACACCTATCCAAAATTCACCCAAGCCCTTGGGGCTCCAAACCAAATACGCACACAACCTCAAAAACATCCTACGGACTTACTCGCGCGATCAAATCACCAAAATAACATCATATACATCGAATCAAGCCTCAAAACTCATGATTTCTTCCAAACTCTCATAAAACATAAATTTTTCATTTTAAGCCCGAAATACGCCAAACGACATCCGTTTTCAACCAAACTTTACAGAAAGCGCTTAAACCATATATAAGACTTGTTCCGGGCGCCGGAACCAAAATACGGGCCCGATACCACAGTCTTTTAATCAAATTTCATTTCCAGTTTCCTTAATAATTTCAGAAAAATAATTTTACTCAAAAATTCATTTCTCGGGCCTGGAACCTCGGAATTCGATTCCAGGCATACGCCCGAGTCCCATATTTTTCTATGGACCCTCCGGGACCGTCAAATCACGGGTCCGGGTCCGTTTACCCAAAATGTTGACCGAAGTCAAATATATTCATATTAATATAAAAAATTAGCATTTTCACACGGAATTCATAGTTAAGCTTTCCGGCTACGCGTCCGGACTGCGCACGCAAATCGAGGCAACCCTAAATGAGATTTTCGAGGCCTCGGAAGCACGGAATGAATGAGAAAACAGGTGATGACCTTTTGGGTCGTCACACACTATTAATCTTAGACTAGCTATATAGAGTTTGTTATTGCGAGGGATAGATATATCATCATGGGTATATATTTTCCAGCTTGATTAAAATATATCATATTATATATTAATTATCTTTTTATAAAAATATGGCAGTTGGCATCAGCAGCTAAAGAAACGGAATTTATGCCGAACTTAACATACATCAAAAGCTAGTCCGTAAGGTGAGGATTGACCATAATCATATAAAATTACATTAAAATAGCGGATGTGGGAACTCAACATCAGCATCACCCACTTTGTTGTGCAATAGTTTAAACGGAAAAGGGCCAAAAATATCCCTAACGTATTGATAATGGATCAAAAATACCCTTTGTTAACCTTTTGGTCTAAATACCCTTAACGTTTTATTTTTTGCTCAAACATACCCTTGAAACTAACAGATCATCCAACTCCTCCCTTAATATTCATGTTCCTGTCACACGTTGGAACCTTCTGCATAAAGAAACTTCTATTACCATGAATGCAGTTGAAGTTGTAGACCTTTAACCGAATTGAATAAAAACAACTCTTAGATATCAAAATAAAAGTGCAGTAAATAAAATGTAGTTTTCTAAAAAATAAAATATATTCATCCATTTCTTCCTCTATTTCTACATCCTATCAAGAATTTTTACTCTAGAGCTCTTTAGGTTGAATCCTATTAAGAACTTTGGCTTTATAATAACTCCTCCGTAAAGAATGCTTATTAAGAATCTATATAGGAAATCTGTACAGAGAGTTTTACCTAGTTTGAATGCAGGTTCTATTTATGAGTGCTACAATGACGATGATTTCCTTGTCAAAGTCATAAACTTTACACAGACACTTCCCCTCTATGTCCCAGACCGCAATTCGATTTTCAGAGTATATGCATATTAGCAGGCCTTTGTTCTCCATTAACTGCAAAAATTTGCTTGAGCTATTATTAAATCCAACCTATTCCTCCTTCCCCTGGCGTTCTCTTTCAGTTTAAACAAAGTCTGGGAAGGTTTCATCGACGCTCCAAGACTGTATCTTCTCCTTGTTTGTTAGACAATCGCAAGTTGGTCCGTCAATTTGGATTCCTCAATTATGCATATTAGGGATGAGATTATTTAGGCAATCAATGGAAGTTGGGATGAAGTGTTATTGTTCAATGGAGTTTGTTCTCACGTGCAAAGGAGTACACTTGGCAAGCTTAGAAAATGTCACGTCACTATTTAAAAGTGAAAAAATTTAACGTTCATGTTCTGTTAGTTTGAAGCGTATATTTAAACCAAAAATAAAATGTTAAAGGGTATTCTTAGACCAAAAAGTTAACGAAAGGTATTTGTGAACCATTTTCAATATGTTAGGGGTATTTTTAACCCTTTTCCGTAGTTTAAATAAAATCCTAATAATATTGAATTCTATAACTGAAACTTGCACGTATATATTATTCGTTCACCTGCTTAGTGGTTTAATAGTTCATTTATATGCATGTGAAGCAACTATATTCTCTCTATTGGTTAGCTTTCGGTTCTATATATTAGGTTGATTTGATCATACTTTTATTAAGATAATAATAAAGCAGGTGATTATCGAAAACGATAGTCAAATTCTCAACCGTTCCCTTCTTTGACTATACACTAATCATACCTAAATTTAATCTGTTTTAGGTATATAGGTGACATACATGGAGTACCCATCTATTCAGAGGCGGCTCAATAAAGTCGGTGGCCTAAAGCCAAACCTTGATGAGTGGCCATAATTTTTTTTTTCCTTTTTAAAAAAAACAATTATCCATTTTACCTCTTTATGATTAATAAAATTGTATAAGCAATATACACATTTGAAAAAAAAAAAAAAGCAAGTCCTTTTATCTGATCGAGTATATCGATTAGAGTATTATCTTCTACTTGTATTTTTTTTTTATACTTTTAATTTTAATTCAAAAAATAAGTCTAAATCAGCAATATCTTTCGTGGTTAAGGCTATATCTCTCCAAATTCTAGTCACCTAGTTATATCAAATTCTTTTATCTCCAAATAGGAAACTAAAAATATTTTCATACGCTTCTAGTTCTTCAAAATTTTGAAGTTTGTTATCTTAGTTTATTAAAAAATTGTACTTTTTTCTTTTACTCTATTCAAAATTTTAAAAAATTAATTCATAAACTTACTACGTACTAATAAAAAATGGGGCCCCTAAAATTTTGGTGCTAAAGCCCTTGCTTTACTTGCCTTATGCTTCAGCCGGCACGGCATCTATTGAAGATTATGAGCTGTTACTAAAACCAGTGAAGATGAAGGAAACATATAATTTGCTGTTTACTAAACTAAGCAATATAAAGCCATCTTTGGGAAATTCTACAAAAGAAATACTACGATTTAGTTGTTAGTCTGAAGTAAAAAAAAAGAAAGAAATCTCAATCTATAAAAGTTTTTGTAATCTGAGTGCCTTTAATTTGTCTAGATATATATTATTTGAATTAACCAAGTAAAATTTGAAAAATCCAACTCAAATCGTCTCTCTCTATATATATATATGGGTATATATGGGTGGGTGTACTACTGAACAAGAAAGATCGGGATTGAGGGCTCGCTCACTTGAGAGTTCAAACTCTATCAATAGCGTAAAATTTCCCACCCCCTTCCCCGGCCCTCCCTACAACAACTACAATTAAGTGTAATCTCACAAGTGAGGTCTGGAAACGGTAGTGTGTACGCAGAGCTTACCCTTACCATGTGAAGGTAGAAGGGTTGTTTGCGAAAGACCCTCGATCGATTTAAAAACAGTAAACATGAGACAAGAAAAAACAAAACATTACGCGTAATAACAAGATCCAAAGATAAAAAATAAAAAAATAATACTAACAATACTGATAAGAATGACACAAAGTGGTCAGTTCATATCCATTACTCTTGAGTCATTCCTTGACACGTATCAAATCGAACTGCGTATTTGATATTTATTGAAGATAGAATAATATATAATACAGAAGAAAGTATTAAAATATTAATTATATTGTACGAAAAGATAACTAAAGCGAGTATGGAGGATGAATAAACTAGGTCTAAGACGTGCCTTGAGGAATCCTTTGCTTTTACATCTGCTATAATTGTGTATTATACATTTAAAAAAAAGTTAATTTAGTGATGGAGGGTTTAAGTACTGCCACCAAAAGTGTAGACCTAATGAGATTGGGAAGAAAGAAAGCCAGTGAAATAAACTTGATGTATATTGTTCCCCCCACTCCAAACAACATGGCATTTGATTTATTAAAGCATCCTCTATTATTATTATTATCCAAACTTAATTTACACTTAGGAGTTATAAATTATTGACTCCCCTAGATCTTCTCATCTGTGCAGAAGATTTGTTTCAGGTGACCAAATCATGGTCTTTAGGGTTTTTTAATTAGTCCAGCCATGGCTTCATTAGGCACTATATATAGAGTACATCCACTTTCATATTTTAAATTAGTTAATTAGTTATTAATTGTTTATTTTATGTCTCCTTGTTTTCCTCTTGTTTTATTTTTTCTTTAATAATTTATGTTCATCTAACTAATTTGAATTCGCGTCAGATAATTAAATACTCTTCATCAAGTGATTCTTCCATTTCTAAGACTCCAATACCATTTTTCTTTTTCTCTCCACTACAAATGTATATTTTTTAAAGCAATAAAGAAAAAAAGCACTATAAATAAAGAAAGGAGGCACACATGCGGGCATTAATGTTCAATCTTTATGTCATGATCATATAGTTAATCTCATCATACTTTGGCAACTAAAATAGCTCATAAGAGGTGCAAAATTATGGCTTTAATTTGGGGCTGCAGGTCTCTGCTCATGATTAATGGAGTAACTAAAGTTCAACAATACTGATCATGCCAAAGTTTCTTTCTTTGGAGTTCATATTGTATATGTTTTCAAACCATTATTACAATCCACATTCCAGACTTACCTTGAGTTATACTTCTAAAGCATATTTATGAGAACAAAATAATCTACCCGAGAATTTAAATGTCATATTTTCCTCCAATACAAAATAAAAGAGAGGAGAAAAGGAATTAGAGTTGTGGCCTAATTAATACCTGCAACTTCTGTCTGCAATCAAGTGATGCAGGGTTTAAATATACCAAAAAAAAAAAGGAAAAAGGGAATTTAGCATGTTTAACCAATCAAATCCGAAATTAGAGTTAATTACAACATAATTCTTAGACAAGTGATTCGGTGTACTAGCATTATTTTTAAAAACAAAACCTGCAATTGGTGTGCACATCAAATCAATGAATATACAACATTCACATGTAGTTTTAACAAAGTTTCATTAGTGTGTAATTCTTACATCAAGTTATGATTTAATTATGATAAATCAATGTAATTTAGTTTAAATACTCACTAAGAATAGTTTTTTTTCCGTACTATGAACTACGGAGAGCCGGAGAGGGCATTGGTAATAGGAGTATTGGTACCTACAAGGGTTGTAGTGGAGTGGTAAGTATTTCTTCATTCTTAATCAGAGGTTTCGGATTCAACCTTTGAGTATGGAATTGCCTTTGTTAGGGAACGCTTTATCCTCTAACATGGGACTTCCCACCTTAAATTTGAATTTAGTCGAATCTCATACCGGTACCGAACATCGAATGAAAAACCAAAAAAAAAAAAGAGAGTATTGGTGGGGCAGGTGACCCCGGCCCATGGAACCACTAGGTTGTGTTTATGGATTTTCCAACAGAAACTTCCACGCTTGGAAAGCTAAACAACATCCTCTCTCCTACCAGCACTATATGAGTAACGTTTCTTTTCACCCTTTAAATATATTAAGCATATGTTTTTTTATTATTACCCACAAAGCCAATATAAAAGTGCAGAGTAAAAGGAGGGAATCCCTTTGCATACCTCATATTAATAACTCATCCCACCACCACTTACCAACATATTTTATATTTTAATTCCACCACTTCTTAGACATTTTTATCTCTCCATTACACTTTAATCAGTGAGAGACACATTTTTGAATTTTTATCAAAAAGGAAAACGCCTCCGTTATACAAAGTGTCAACCCTTCTTCAAGCTATATACCGACCAATTTCGATCGGATTTCTATTTAAAATAAATTAAAACTAATATATAAACAATTTTTAGCCAACTCATTTAGTAAAATTGACAAAAATTGATCGGTAATTTTATTCTTTACTAAAACCGATTAAATTCGATAGGTTATTTTTGCGCGAAAATACAATTAAAGAATATTAATAAGAAAATAAAAGTCTTAAATCAACAATCACCAATGACCTAGTGAAAAAATGGTAAAACCAAGGTTCGATTCCCAGATGGAACTAATTTGCTTGCATGTTTGTTTCCCTTGGAGGGCAAGAAAACATGAACTTTCTAATCATGTTCTCCTAGATGTGATGTTCAAGTTTTGAAGATTGTGTAAATAATATAGTTATGTGGGACTTCCCCATTTTCCCCTCAACAATTAGAAAAAAGGCAGGAAAAGAGTAAGTTGCAATGCAAGTAACAATTAGAAAGCCGAAAAGCAACGATTTTCACGTAACCAAGGAATTGGATGCAAAAGGTGGTAAGGGAAGATAGTCATGACTAGGGAACAATAAATTTGGGGTTCCATGAACCAAACGGCCATTTCTTTTGGGGATTTTTAGGAACAATTGATATGAAAAAATAAAGGAGATAGAACTCCAAGAGAAGCCCAACGAATCTCAAATTGAAAATTCTGCAATTCATTAAAATCATATAATCAGAAAGAGAAAATTCCATTAAATACACGAGTGAGGTGCGATTTATGTCCATGCCGATATAAGCTTGTATACGGTAGAAAACGGAGAGCTCGATTTCTAAGACTGGATTACACTCCGAGTCCGAGTTCTGAAAGCTCGAAGTAAGAATCAAGCCAGGCACGGATGAGCGCACCTCGAGAAGCAAATCGGAGACCCGTCATGATCTGCCTCGAGGGTAGTACAATTTCGAGAACACTCAAGAAAGAGCGGGAATTTCTCAAGAACACGTGGGTCAGGGCATAAATTATAGGATAAGATTTGTACGAAATAGTACAAGTCCGTACTAGGTTGTTATACAACTGTGCCAATAGAATTCTTTACCATACTTGGAGATGTACCATATTAGGATTTTCCCCTTCTATATAAAGGGTCCCCAATCTTTGTAAAGCAGATCTCATTTTTCACTGCAATAGAACATTCTACTCTGCTTTTCTTGTTTACCGTGCTCAACAATTGTTCTTCAAGTTTATTGTCTTTACTTTATTGTTCATACTTTATTGCTCTTAGCTCAACTCGTGGCCCCTGAGATAATCGAGCTTGAGGTCCTTATTGCTCAAACAACACTGGTTTGGTTCATCAATTCTTCTTACTTAAGCTTAATATTATTTGTACATTCACTAGTATTGGAATAAATCACATATCTTTAAAATCACAAATCATATTTAATTGCTACTCACTTTTTTCGAGGTAAACCGTTTGGCGCCCACCGTGAGGCTAAAGATAATAGTGGTTAATTTAGTGCTAGTTTTCTGATAACACACGTTATTCTTCATACTTTTTCTTGTCAAAGATTCTTTGATTTCAGGCTAAGATATGTCTAGCACACAAACGCACCTGCTTATGACAGTGAGGGACTCGGAGAAAACAGCAGCATAGGGGTCGGTGTACCACCCATAAGACCTGAGGGAGTGCCGAATATGGAGCCAGTTGATATCAGTTCGCATAACGCTCTAAACACGGACGCATGCACAGACCCCGTAAGGAATGCACACAGGGAAGCCCGAGCCGGAGGCCAGGAAGCACGAGGAATGGAAGAAGGAGGAGTCAGCCTCCAAGTGATATTCAAGATGCGGCAAGCTCAGCAAGTCGCCATCGCTCAAATTCAGAGTCAGAACAGAACTCCAAACACCGCCAAACCAGTGAACGCCCGGCATACTGAACCAGCGCCTGAAAGGCCCGATGAAAATGGCACGGGGACTGACCCCGCTATTATGAAAATTCTCGAAGAACTAACCAAAGGGATCGAGTCCGGAGAAAAGAATATTGAAGAAAATGACAAAAAGGTGGAGACATACAATTCAAGGGTCGACCAGATACCGGGAGCACCTCTGATTTTGAAAGGACTGGACTCGAAGAAGTTCGTGCAAAAACCATTTCCCCAGAGTGCGGCTCTGAAGCCCATCCCGAAGAAGTTTCGGATGCCAGATATCCCGAAATGAAACGGAACCACTGATCCCAACGAGCACATCACCATATATGCTTGTGGCATAAAAGGAAATGATTTGAAAGACGATGAGATTGAGTCTGTTTTACTAAAAATGTTTGGGGAAACTCTGTCTAAGGGTGCCATGATTTGGTACCATAACTTACCCCCGACCTCTATTGATTCGTTTGCCATGTTAGCAGACTCATTTGTAAAGGCACATGCCGGTGCCATAAAAGTCGCAACAAGGAAGTCCGATGTATTCAAAATAAAGCAAAGGGAGAACGAGATGCTAAGGGAGGTTGTATCCCGCTTCCAGTCAGAACGAATGGAGTTACCACCAGTCTCCGATGACTGGGCCGTACAAGCCTTCACACAGGGGCTAAATGAACGAAGCTCGATAGCTACGAAGCAGCTGAAGCAGAACTTGATCGAGTATCCCGCCGTGACTTCGGCGGATGTGCATAATAGGTACCAATCAAAAATTAGGGTCGAGGATGACCAATTGGGAGCCCCCTCGTGCTCCGTTTATTCGAGTAGGTCACTAGCAAAGGAGTCAGGAAACGCAGACAGGGAGTCAAGGTCGAATAAGGAAAGGTATCAACTGTACGTCGAAGACCGAAGGAACATTTCAAGGCATAACATACCTCGGAATGATCGAAGAGCAAACCGAGGCCAAAGTTCCCGGGGACTCGTGAGCAAAATCGGGTTTGATAGGCACTCGGGACCGGTGGAGGCACCTAGATTATCAGAATACAACTTCAGTGTCGACGCCTCGGGTATCGTCTCAGCCATTGGCAAAATTAGAGATACTAGATGGCCCAAGCCTATACAGACCGATCCTTCTCAGAGGAACCCCAACTTAATGTGTAAGTATCATGGTACTCACGGGCATAGGACCGAGGATTGAAGGCATCTTAGAGAAGAGGTAGCCCGACTGTTCAACGAGGGGCACCTTCGTGAATTTCTCAGCGACCGGGCCAAGAACCATTTCCGAGAAAGAGATGCAAACAGGAAGAATGAACCTGAAGAACCTCAACATGTCATTCACATGATCATCGGTGGAGTCGACGTCCCACAGGGACCTATATTCAAACGTACCAAAGTATCCATCACAAAGGAGAAACGGACTCGGAGCTATGTGCCCGAGGACGCTCTATCATTCTGTGACGAGGAAGCAGAGGACGTATCCCATCCTCATAACGACGCCCTGGTAATCTCTATTCTTTTAAATAAAGTTCAGGTTAAACGTGTTTTAGTGGATCCAGGTAGCTCTGCGAACATAATCAGATCGAGGGCCGTGAAACAACTCGACCTGCAAGATCAGATTGTACTTGTGTCCCGGGTGATGAATGGCTTCAACATGGCAAGTGAAACAACAAAGGGTGAAATTATCTTGCCAATAAACGTAGCCGGGACCATACAAGACACCAGGTTCCATGACATCGAAGGTGACATGAGGTATAACGTACTCCTCGGGAGGCCATGGATACACAACATGAGAGTAGTGCCTTCGACTCTCCATCAGATGATAAAGTTCCCGACAGAGAAAGGAGTGAAAACAGTCCACGGAGAACAACATGCTGCAAAGAGATGTTTGCAATCGAGGAAGTGGTGCCGATACCGGAACCTTTGACCTCGGAGAAGTCGAGCCCCAAAGGTAAACAGGTGGCTAAGTAGCAATCACAGCTCCAAGCCTAGACGAAAACAGGATAACAGGTAACCGAAGGCGAAGAAGAAACTCCTAGCTCCTCAAACCTTTGTTGTTCCCGAGAAGCCCGGTGCTACCAAGTTAACCGCTCAAGAGAAAGGTACACCTGGGAACGGGATTAACCCCCGAACTCAGGAAAGAACTCATTTAGTTTCTTATTGATAATATGGATTGCATTGCTTGGTCCCACTTAGATATGACAGGGATTCCGCCGGAAATCACCACACATAGGCTGAGCAACACTCCTAGGTTCAAACCAGTAAAACAAAAAGGGAGGCCCTCAGTTCGAAAAGCCTCGTATCAACATCCAGTCAACAGGATGTTCGAAGAACAAACAGGTAAAATAATGAAAGCCTCTATTGATGATATGACTGGTTAAGTCCCTGTGCGCAGAGGACCATTTTAATTCATTTGCAGGAAACAGTCAACTTTTTGGGGCGAGGCGACACGAAGCTCAACCCAGAGAAATGTGCCTTCGGAGTTGGCACAGGTAAGTTTCTCGGCTTTATGGTGTCAAATTGGGGCATCAGAATCATCCCTGACCAGGTCAAGGCTCTCGAAGATATCACGATCGCAGATAGCAAGATAGGACCGCATTAAGCCCTCGGAGTCGTTGGTAAAGGATCTTACAAGCTCGGTACGATAGAAGCTCTCAAAGGCTCGTGATCTCAAAGAAACCCCTTCTTACACGAAGGCCTTAGATTTTAAAGCATGCGTTGCACTCTTTTTCCCTTTGCTCGGATTTTTTCTTAAATGGGTTTTACCGGCAAGGTTTTTAACGAGGCAACAACTATGTGCTGCCTAAGGAAAACTCAACAATATCCAAGGTTTCTTTTTAATCAACCCCGAATACTGGGGGGCATCACCCTCGGAGGTTATATTTTCAAGGAAAATACTTCATGCCTAAGAGAACCTCGATAGGAAAACTTTGTAATGTGCCAAACGGTCAGATGAACCGTGTCCATATAGTAGTAAAGCCCCGACAGTAAAGCATGTACACATGTATCAATTCTGTTAATATCAAAAACACTTGGTGTTTCAAAGAAGTCTACTATTACACGAACTCTACATCCTATGGGAAACGGCTTAAGAGCCAAAGCATAGAAGCACCCCGAATACTCAGGGACTGTCGTCGACAGTCAGTACATCCGAGTCATCGAAAATACGGATTAATAAGAACTCAAAGAGGCACCCCCTCGAAATAAAGGCCAGGCCAATATACTCGGGGACTAACTTCTCGAACAAGTTCAGAAAGTAACCGGGAAACAAGTCCAAGTGACATACCCAAAGGCTACGGCCATACTAAAGACTACAATCATATAAAGGCTACATCCAAAAAATGCGGCTCGGAGACGTCCGACTTCCGATATAAATTAAAGGCCTTCAAACAAAACACAAATAACTCCAACGTTAGCAGCATGAATTCAACGAGATTCCTTGAAACAAACATTCCACTGAGGTTTCTTAACATCTTAAGCAACGTGAGGTTTTGCAATTCTAAGGGAGTACGGTGCAACCTTTCCCAAGAATATCATACGGATTTTTCCCTACTCCAGGTATGTTAAGGCTAGCCCTTATTTCTTTTGGCATGATCTATACGACACAAGAGAAATGACCAAATGCGTAATTTCCATAAATTACTCTATTCATAAAAATACTAGAGATGCTTATGTTCTTGATTTCCCATGTGTCATATTATTCTATCATCTGTTCATGGGTCTCAGAAAATACGTAAGATTGATAAAGTTTACTTCATGATCTTATGACGTACCGGGAGATTTTATTAACATATTTCATATGCATTTCATGCATTTATACATGCACGTTGACCCAGGATCAGATGGCGTTATATACACGTATATATAGGTATATATATGTATATGGGATATGGGAAAGGTTGGCATTATATACGCACCACCACCTGATCAGCTAGTATACGTTGATGATTTTGCCCACAGTGGCCGAGATGATATAATGGGATTCCCTCAGAGGCCTGATGATTTTATGAAATATGTACCTATGCACGACATGACATTCATACGCATATGCATGACACTATAATTATTTCATGACTTATAGAGTTATCCAGACTTACAGGTTGAGTCATTTACTCTATATATCTTCCATGCCTGTTATGTACTTATTTATGTGCCTTACATACTCGGTACATTATTCGTACTGATGTCCCTTTTGCCTGGGGACGCTGCGTTTCATACCCGCAGGTCCCGATAGACAGGTCGAGAGCCCTCCAAGTAGGCTATAAGCTCTGTAAAAGATGTTGGTGCGCTCCATTTGCTTGTTTGGTTAGTATGATTTAGACATGTATTGTTTGGTATGGCGGGACTCTATCCCAACCTTTACGAAAATTATATATTCTTAGAGGCTTGTAGACATATGTCGTGTACGTGAAAGATTGTATGGCCTTGTCGGCCTACGTTCAGTGTACGAGTGATGATTTTAGTCTTATAGGCCAATATGTCATATATATAAATTTGTGTTCCCTCATGCTTTACTCCGGTTCATTTGCCTATGATAGAATGATATGAAAGATACGTTAAGTTGGTACTCGGTTGAGTAAGGTACCGGGTGCCCGTCGCGGCCCATCGGTTTGTGTAACGACCAGGTCGGTCGTTTCATGAGATACAACCCCGCTTCCCCCATTTCTGCTTCCTTATGTGTTGTTCAGCTATATTTCATTGTATCGTGTTGGTTGTTTTGTGTTCGGTGTGGTCTTGGAGTGGAATGAGACACTTAGTTTCTTATTCGGAAGCTTAAGATAGAAAAGTCAACTGGATGTTAACTTATGTGTAGAAGGTCTCGGATGTGAATTCTGATAGTTTGGATAGCTTCGTTAGGTAATTTTGGACTTAGGAGCGTGTTTGGAATGTAATTCGGAGGTCCGTGGTAGATTTAGGCTTGAATTGCCGAAATTGGAAATTTGGCATTTTCCGGTCGGCAGTGGAAATCTTGATATCGGGGTCGGGATAGAATTATGGAAATTGGAGTAGGTCCTTTGTGTCATTTGTGACGTGTGTGCAAAATTTCAGGTCATTCGGATGAGGTTTGATAGGTTTTGGCATCGTTTGCGGAATTCGGAAGTTTGGAAATCCTTAGGCTTGAATTCGAGGGTGATTTGGTGTTTTGATGTTGTTTTGAGTGTTCCGAAGGTTGGAATAAGTTTGAATGGTGATATGTGACTTGTTGGCATGTTTGGTTGAGGTCCCGAGGGCCTCGGGATGAATTTGGGTGGTTGACAGAAAGTTTGGCATTGTGTTGATGTTGCTGATTTTGCTGCTTCTATCATTTCTGCACCTGCGGATTGGGGACCGCAGGTGTGAGGTCACGGATGCGATAAGGGGATCGCAGATGCGGAGTTTTGGCCATCAGGAGAAGAAGCACAGATGCAGTTAGTTGGACGCATCTGCGGCACCGCAGGTGCGTTGACTGGGGCGCAGATGCGGTCCTGGTCATTTTAGTGAAACCGCAGGTGCGGTTGGTTGGACCGCAGAAGCGGTTGCGCAGGTGCGAGTTTAAGACCGCAGAAGCGGATGTGCTGGGCAAAAAAGTATATAAGTCCCCCTTCGCGAATTTCAGTCATTCTTCCACCACTTTTGGATGATTTTGGAGCTCCAAGCAGTGATTTCAAGAGGGAATCGAGGGATTTCAGTGAGGTAATCTACTTGGGCTTTGTATTTTGCGTTTGTGATGATTTTTTCACTATCTAATCATGAAATTAGTGGATAATTTGGGGTGAAGTTGAAGGTTAGGGCTCGAGTTTAGGAGAGCTTTTGATGGTTTTGATATGTATAGACTCGGGAGTGAAAGGAGTTTCTAGTTTTGTAATTTTTGTTGGATTCCGAGATGTGGGCCCGGGGGCCGGGTTTGAGTCCAATTCGGGATTTTTGGTCTAATTTGATTATTTTCGTGTGGAGTTCATTCCTTTAGCATATATTGATGATAATACACTGATTTTGGTTAGATTCGGAGAATTTGGAGGCCGAGTCGAGAGGCAAGGGCATCGCGGGTTAGAGTTTTGTCCGGTTTGAGTTAAGTAATGACTGTAAATCTTGTCCTTAGTGTATGAAACCCCGGATTTCACATCGTTTCACTACTTTGAGGTGACGCACACGCTGGATGTCGAGTGTGAGGGCGTGCACCGTTGGGGATTGTGACTTGGTACGTCCCGTAACAACTATTAAGTTTCATATATGACTGGAAACTATTTGATACTTATGTATTTTAGAAAGTATTACTATGTTGTGGGCTTAATGCCCTATTTGGGCCTCGTGCAAAGCTATTTGGACCCTTAGTGGCTTTTTGCTACTATTCCTCACTGTTTTGATTTAATATTTGTACTCAGTCATGCTATGTCTTACTGATTTCATAATTCAGTATTATTTACTCCGTTTGAGGTATAAAATGATATTTTGGGCTGAGCACCCTGTTTTACTGTTAGCCCGAGTGGCTTGAGAGGTTTCTGACTGAGTGAGGCCAAGGGCCTGTGTTGTGAGGATATCATGGGATCGGGCTGCGTGCCGCAGCATGTTGTACTGATTTATAATATATGAGAGGCCGAGGGCCTGATTTATTATGCCACGAGATGGCCTGTTATAGCACCTGGGCTGTAGGAGCCCCTCCGGAGTCTGTACACCCCCAGTGAGCACGGGTACCCTGAGTGAGTGATATGATGTTGCTCGAGGGGCTGTTCTTGATTCATGTTGTGCCTGAGGGGCTGATTACGAGTGGTTGTGAGGTTGCCCGAGGGGCTGATTCTGAGTGGTGTTATGCCCGAGGGGCGGTTTATGATACATGCTATTTATGATTTTCATCATTTTTACTCTTAACTTCATTGAACCTCTATTGCAACTGTTAGAAAGACATTTTTCAAAGGATTTTTACTGAAATTGGATTTTTATCGAGATGATTTGATATATATATATATATATATATATATACTGTTTTGAAAACATACTGTACTTACTGAGGTGTTATGACATGAATTTATGTGTTTCTTACTGCTCAGTCTNGGTACAAATCACACAGTCCGAGTTTCATTGAATATAGATCTAATTAGACTACATTATACAGTTATATATACACCATCGCTATCTAATTAACTACAGATGCATCTTCCAGCAAGCAAATGCTTGAATACTTCCATTTTCATGTTCAATCTCGAAGCTACATCAACTTTGAGTTCAAATGTGTACCTGGGATTAAAATGCAAAATAAAGGAGAAATGGAGGTCAGTGAGGCAGTGATGAACAACAGCCCAGACTCAAAACAATGAAATCAACTTCGGCTCCTAAATCAACACAACAAACCCAGGAACAGACAGCACCAGATCCAACACCAAAAACACATGAAATCCAAACACAAATGAACCAAGATGTGCTCAAAACCAACCAGAAAAGAAACTCCCTGAACTCAGACCAAACCCAAATCTGATGATATTCAAGCCATTTATACTCTTCAGTCGACTGGAAATCTCATCTAGCTAAAAATCTAACTTCATACTCTAAGAGAAATTCCAGTAGAACAGGACTTTTATAGAATTTTCTACTGTTTTTGTGTTTTTCTGTTTGAGGAAGTTAAAATCTGAAGGGTATCTGATCTAAAATTTTAGTTTCAAATCTGGAACTTGAATGATATTTTTGGGGAAATTTTTAGGCTTCGAAAACTTGTAGAATGCTCTTTTGGGGGGTTTAGATGACTGCCCAAAAAACTCCCCTTTAACAAGGCAATGGGCATGCCTTTTATAGGCAAAACTAAGGCTCTATCAGATTTTTCCTTTACACTTCTAGTCCCTCTTTTATTTTCAGTGTTTACCCTTTATTTTCTGACTTGTTACCCAAGTAACTACACCTATTCTATTGAAATCTATACTGTAGTCCATCCTAGAAGGTTCTATACTTATTACAATCCCTATTCTATCCTTACCCCCCTTCAAAAATTACCAAATCTAATAAAACTACCCTTTTCCCATGCCTAAACTACCCTTAAAACCTCCTGAAATTACTGACTTGTCCCAACCTTGTTAGCTAACTGATCAATTATCTTGCAAATTAAACAGCTAGAACCAAACTTAAACAATTCTTAAATCCAAACTAATTACTGAATCTCAAATTACCAATTATCATTAACAATCAACCAACTAATCAATTAACAATAGTAAAATCAGTACGAAACTAGAAAAATCCAAACAAATAGAAACTAATCAAATCAGAATTCTAGACATTGAACCCTAACTACGGATTAACAAAAGAAAATATGCTTAAGAGAAATCACACATAACAAAAAAGATTCATGCTACTGAACGCCTCAACAGAACAGAACAAATCGTTGATTCAAAATTGCAGACAAAACCTAAATTAATTTCTTGAACTTATAACAGAGTGAAAAGAATTATTGAACTAGTCATGAAGCAACACACAAAATTAAAAAAACTTACTGATATAATTTCTACAGTCATGCCACTGAAACTAACCTAATTGCTAAAGAAATCAGAACTAATAAGCAACACGAGAAGGCAACTGACGACTAAACACATGCAAACAACAAAGAAAGGACACCGCTGGAGAAAAACTTATCTAGGGTTCCGCCGGAAAATTTGGAATTGAAATTCGAACCATTCCGGTCACATTTGAATCGAACATTCATGGGGATCTGATAGGGGAAGACCAAGCGGTCCTATGGTGTTAATCTGGGCTCGATCGGGCTACTTTGAACTTTGGCCGGAAAACTTCAATCCAATATTCGAGATGTTCTGTTCAGATTTGAGGGGCGGGGCTTAGGGGGTTTGAAAGAGGAGGTGAAGGTGGTTGAGTGGTGAATAGAGGTTATCGTTTCGAGTGTTTGGACTATGTGGTATATCGGATGGTCTCACCTGAGGTTGCAGGTATGGGTTATTACAGCTGGTTCGGGTTTATTCTGAATATAGACGCGAGGTTCTGATCTTGTGTATGATTTCGGAAAGTGCAATGTGGTTCTACGGTTTATGGACTAGATGGATTGTGAGATTTCAGCTATGTTGTATTATCGGACCTATGCGAGATAGGGTGACGTGGGATCACCCCGGGTATATGCTTGGTAAGGTCATTCAGCTATTGGTTGGCTTCTAGTACAACTCTGGGTACGCTCGAGGACGAGCGTTTGTTTAAGTTGGGGAGGATGTGACGACCCGACCCGTCGTCACATGAGTTACCGCTCCATTTCCCCCATTTTATGCTTCTTCATGTTTCATTATCAGTATTTGGTGTGTTATAGTTGATTCGGATTGGTTTTGGTGGAAATGAGACACTTAGTCTCTTCAAGGAAGGTTTGTTTTGGAAAAGTCAACCGGATGTTGACTATTGAGTTAGAGGGCTCGGATGCGATTTTCGGTGATTCGGTTAGCTTCCGGGGATGATTTGTGACTTAGGAGTGTGATCGGAATTGATTTTGGAGGTCCGGTGTAGAATTAGGCTTGAATTGGCGAAGTTAGTATTTTGGCGAATTCCGGTTGATAGGTGAGATTTTGATCCGAGGGTCGGAATAGAATTCCGAGAGTTGGTGTAGCTTCGTTGGGTGATTTTGGATATGTGTGCAAGATTTCAGGTCATTCGGACGTCGTTTGGTTGGGTTTCTGATCGAATGCGTGTTTCGGAAGTTTTTGAAGAACTTAGGCTTGGATTTGATGTGATTTGATGGTTTTAGTGTTAATCGTGGTGTTTTTATGATTGGAACAAGTTTGAATAATGTTTTAGGACGTATTGGTATTTTTGGTTGAGGTCCCGGGGGCCTCGGGATGAGTTCGGATGGTTAAGCGGAGAGTTTTGGAATTTTCATGTTGCTAAGTCTGATGCTTCTGGTATGTTTTCGCTTCTGCGGAATATGGACCGCAGAAGCGGTATCGCTTATGCGATTGGGGAACCGCAGAAGCGGTTTTGGACTCGAATTGGGTTTTCCGCAGAAGCGGATGTTTGGGCCGCAGAAGCGGTCCCGTTGGTGCGATTTATGGGCCGCAGGAGCGGTCGAGGCCTTTAAGTGGAGAACCGCAGAAGCGGTATAAATGTCGCAGAAGCGGTCCCGCATAAGCGGCGACGGGACCGCATAAGCGAAAAGTGCTGGACAGAGAAGGTTTTAAGATAACATTTCATCCGCGAGCTAAGGGTATTTTTCCTCTATTGTTGAACATCTTGAGAGCTTTTTGGGAGAAATTGAAGAGGGTTTCGACTGAGATTGACTGGAGGTAAGTTTTATGAGTTAAAAACGTAATTATTATGTGAAATTAACCTAGAAATTCATGGAATTAAGCCTAAAATTGATGAACTAGGGCTTGGGATTTTGAGATTTAAATTTGGGATTTGAGGGAGCAATTGAGCTCGGATTTTGGTAAATTTGATATGTATAGACTCGTGGCGAGATGAGGAATCCATTGATGTGAATTTTCTGATTTTTCGAGAAGTGGTCCCGGGATTCGGGTTTTGCTAGTTTCAAGATTTTTGCTATTTTTTGATTGTTTTCGATTGAGTATTGTTCCCTTAGCATATTGTGTTGTATTCGCTTTGATTTTGGTTAGATTCGACCCGCGTGGAGGCCGATTTGAGGGGCAAAGGCGTCGCGAGCTAGAGATTTCACCGGTTCGAGGTGAGTAATGATTGTAAATGATATCCTGAGGGTTTGAAACCCCGGATTTGCACCCATAGTGCTATATTGAGGTGACTTACACGCCGGATAGCGAGCGTGGGGTAGAGCATCGTTGGGGATTGTGACTTGGTCCGTCCCGATTGATGAAATTACTACGTATTTGACTAAAACTACTTGTTATCATCATAATTTGGGTTGATTGCCATGTTTGGGCTTCGTGCCAACTATGTGAATCCTTCAGGGATTGATACCACTGTTTTTGCATTACTTTGCATATTATTTGATCTCGGTCCAGGGTTTTAATACTGTTTTGCAATCTCAGCCATTTTTCCAAGATTTGAAAATTTAAACAATATTTTATTGACGTTTTGAGCTGAGAACCATTATTTTGATATTGCCCAAGTGGCTTATGTGCATTTCTAGACTGAGCATGGATCGGGCTGCGCGCCGCAGCAGTGTTATAGTGATTTCTGGATATATGGATGGCTCGGGTTGCGCGCCGCAGCGGTATTGTATTGATATTGAGGTCGAGGGACTGGTTGGTGCCACGAGATGGCTTGATTATTTGCGCTTGGGCTGTAGGAGCCCCTCCGGAGTCTGTACACACCCCCAGTGAGCGCCGTCGACGTTAAATATATGGATGGCTCGGGCTGTACGCCGCAGTGGGTACCGGAGTGTACCGTCATATGCATTGCATTGCACTCATGCATTTGTTCCTATTTGTCTTATTTGTCATGACATTTCAGCACTCTCATTTCATTAGCTTCCATGCTGCTTCCTGTACTAATTGCCTGATATACTGGTGCTATTTGTTGACGGAGTGTTGTGCCCGAGGGGCTGACTTTTGTGCTGGCTTGCACTACTTGTTTCGTATTCATTTGCTTGACTGTTGGAAAAATATATTTTTAAAAGAGGTTTTAAAACTGAGCCTAGATATTTCTAAAAATTTCACGTTTTCACTGTTTTCTCAAAGGGTTACACTGTCCTATATAGCATGATGGATTGCTTTACGTGATTTCTTGCTGCTCAGTTATTATTTACTTTTATTATTCACTGAGTTGGAGTACTCACTTTACTCCCTGCACCTCGCATGCAGATGCAGGTATTTGTTTACCCGGTAGCGGGTTTGAGCTGGTTGAGGATTTTGCTATCGTAGCTGAGCAAGGTGACCGCCAGCGTTCGCGGCACCGGATTTCTTCTTTTTGATTCTAAATTTTAATCCATGTATTACATTCCTTGTAGTTGTATTAAAAATCCTTCTAGATGCTCGTGACTTGTGACACCCCAGTCGGGCTGTGTTGGGATGGTTCCCTGTTTTTATCACTTTTCTTCCGCACTTTTGGGAATTTTATTAATGGTTTAGACTTATTCATGCTAAGTAATTATTAAAGAGTTATTGGTGTTCTGTTGGCTGGCCTTGTCTTCACGAGAGGCGCCATCACGACCGGGTTTGGAAATTGGGTCGTGACAGTTTCTCACCAAATTTGACAGACAAGTCATAAATATTGTAATGAACCTATACCGGATTTCGGAACCAAAATACAGACCCGATATCAATAAAGTCAAACATTGGTCAAACTTTCAAAGTCATTAAGCCTTTAAACTTTCAAATTTCCAGAAAAAGCGATAACTCGAGCTAGGGACCTCCGAATTCGATTCCGGGCATACGCCCAAGTCCGAAATTACGATACGGACCCACCGGGACCTCCAAAATATGGATCCGGGTCCGTTTTCTCAAAACATTGGCCGAAGTCAACTCAAATGATTTAAGGCAAAATTTTCATATTTTATCAGTTTTTAACATAAAAACTTTCCGAAAAAATACCAGGACTGCGCACGAGGAAGGCTAAAATGAGATATTTGAGGCTTCGAAACACAGAATTAAGTTCTAAAACTCTAGATGACCTATCGGGTTATTACACTTAAATCTAGGCTGATGGTTCTTTAAAACATGTGAGCCTTGCTTCTTATATACTTACCTATTATTTCTGTTGTGTTCTGCTGATATGAAACGTTATATACTCCCCTCTTCAGCATCCTTACTTGTAGAGAAGAAGAGAGGAGAGAAATTTTCTGTACACCATGTCCTTTTATAATTTTGAATTTAAGAAAATAACCTTTTTAGATTTCTTATGTGTTAAAGTAAATTTTTCATGTGAAAAAAAAGATAGAGTCGTAAAACTAAAAGTAGAAACAAAACACCAATTGACCCAGAAAAAACGATATGCTACGTACATCATGAAAGTTACTTCATTACCTACTTCAAGTTAGTTTAGATTCAGCAACTACATACAGATGTATATAACCTGTCTTTGATTTGCAAATGACATCATTGAAAATAACACCAATGTAAGCTCTTTGCGACACCCGTATAAGATAAATGTCGGAAGTGATCCCTTCTGTATTATGAGTGCTGCTACTAATTAAATATAAATTTATATATGTAGGCATGTACCCAACTTGAATTATTTATCTTCAGTTAGTTGAAACTTCAAAATGTGGTGTTGCAAAAATATATTTAATATGTTGATTCAAACATACAAAGCATTGACTAACTTGATTTGTGTAACTCAAGTCAGCATTAACAAGCAGAGGTTTCTCATGTTCTTTAATCAGGGGCGGATGCAGTCGTCGGGTACATCTGAATCCAATACTTTCGACGCGAAGCATAAATTTATGTATATAATTTCACTAAAATTACAACAAATGGTAGGTATGAATCTATAACTTTAAAAATACAATGAGTTCAATACTAAAAACCTTAAAATTAAAGTTGAAACCATAAAATTTCAATCCTGGATTCGATCGGCCTTTGTGTTTACACTACTAGAATTCCTGCATAAAGCGACCAAAATTTAGCGACCAAAGTTGGTTTGCCAAGAAAAGCGACCAAAGTTGGTCGCTAAACTGGTAAAAATAATAAAATAATAATTTTAAATAAATTAGCGACCAATGTTGGTCGCAACTTGGTCGAAAATTTTGTCAAACTGTTGACCGGACTGGTCAGACTTGCTTGGTCAAAGAATTACTCAGATTAGCGACCAATGTTGGTCGCTTCATGGGACCCACTTATTAAATTTTAATAATTATGACATTATTTTTAAAAAATAACAAAATATAAATAAATAAAATTTAAAATTAGCGACCAAAGTTGGTCGCTATATAAAGAGAAAACAGGTTGAGACCAACTTTGGTCGCTAATTTGGGACCCAGTTATAAAATTTTAATAATTATAATTTTGTTTAAAAAAATTTATAAAATATAAATAAATATAATTCAACTTTAGCGACCAATGTTGGTCGCTCAGTAGAGTATAGACCAACTTTGGTCGCTAATCT